>NW_024884722.1:7198141-7445918 GCF_019232065.1 Centrocercus urophasianus
GCAACCACCTCAGCCAGCTCCTTCAGGACCCTGGGATGCACGCCATCCGGCCCCATAGACTTGAATTCATTCAGTCTAAGGAGGCACTCTCGGACTTGCTCTGCCCTTACAGTGGGGAGGGATTTACCTCCTTGGTCCCCACATAGAGGTTTGGGGATGCAGGGTTCAGGGACGTGAAAAAGACTAGAATCCTGGCCACCAGTGAAGACCGAGGTGAAGAACTCATTCAGCACCTCAGCTTTCTCTTCATCTGTTGAAGCCAGTTCTCCTTTTAAATTTACCAAAGTAGGTACGCCCGTTTTGGCCTGTCTCTTCTGGCCAATGTACCTGTAGAAGGTTTTCTTATTGTTTTTCACGTCCCTTGCCAAGTTCAGTTCTGCCTGCGCCTTGGCTTCCCTGATCCCACGTCTGCAAGTCCGGACGGCATTCCTGTATTCTTCCCAGGTGACACAGCCTTGTTTCCAGAGCTTGTACACCCCTTTCTTCGCCCTCAGTTCTCTCAGCAGGTCCTTGCTGAGCCATGCCGGTTTCCTACCTCGCCTGCCCACTTTCTTATTCAGAGGAATGGAGACCTCTTGTGCTTCCAGGAGGGCATCTTTGAAGAGCCGCCAGCTCTCCTCAACATCCTTGTCTTTGAGGGCAGCGCGCCAGGGGATCTTGGCCAGCAATCCATTGAGTAGTTTGAAGTCTGCTTTTCTAAAGTTTAGTGTCCTGATCAAACAGACTGGTACCAGAAAAGTTAAGAATTGATGCCAAAGCCTTACTGGAAGCACATAGCCATCAGCTGCAGAATGGCTTTGGACTGTAGAGATAATCACATTCACCACATCACCTGCTACCCATTCTTTAAGACAAATAAAAGGAGTGTAAATGCTGCAGGGAAAAAAAATACAAAGTAAAAGGAAAGAATTTGGGCTCTTGGGGACATGCGTGAAGAAACATCAACCCACAGTCAAAGAATGAATGGAGGGGTGGAGATGCAGTTCTGGGTAAGAGAAATAAGACAAATGGCAGCCAGGATGCCCAGGGTGCTGCATTCACTATTGCCCACAGGGACATTTTCCCACAGTAAGCATCAGTGGAGCACAAGAGGCGCCATCTTTTAGCAAATGGTTGGACCATATATATTCAGTATATTCAGACCACAGGCCTGAGTACAAATGAAGGAAGGAAAAAAAAAATGCATGGCCTGTCACTAATTTTTCTTCTGTTAGTGTTGATATCACTTGTCTTAAAGAACTGACTTGTCTTTATAATTATATACAGCCCTCAAAAGTTTACCAATTGCAATCCTATTCCCCCTTAGCCTCCTTTTTAACAGATTAAATAAGCTATATTGCATAGCTCTAATCATTTTAATGATTCTCCTCTGTGCAATTTCTATTCATAAAAGTGTAAAAATAAAAATGAAGTATAGTACTAATATATTCCTACATTTAACTGTAGACTGTAGCTGATGATCCTATTAGTGCACTTAATGCTTTACAGCCTAAATTTTATATTCAATATAATGTAACGTATCAGTTTGTATTCTAGTTGATAGACAAGCAAGTTTTCTCCTATGTCACCTACTTCAATCCCACAAGCTAAAAAGTCTTCATATTCCCAATCACCAAATGTGTGCATTTACAACCTATACTGAAGCAATTTGGTCCCACACACTCCTCTTTTTTATAGGATATTCTGTTCCTTCTTCCCATCGAGAGCAACTTCCACCTTCATATGACCAGATTTCATTGTCTTATGACTGATAAAAACTACGTAACAAAGGGAACAGATCTGAAGTACTACTTATGTCCCTCCATCCCAACTTGCTTTCTTAGCACTCCCACTGACATTTCAAATTAAGCAGCTCCATTGCTCTTACTACTCCCTTGTGCATTTCCTAACTTCTCCAGTTTCAACTGTTTCCTACCATCAAATGCTGAGGTTCAGGTAAATGTGTTGCATTTTCCTGTCAGTTACAAATTATTTTAATATGAACTACATTGATAGATGCCCACTCCATCAGTTTCACTATTCAGTCATGCTATACATTTAATAATTCCTTTCTACAAACTACAGTTTAGAGCTTTAGACACCAGAAAAAGAAGCTAACACACATTAAGCTGCCAGTGCCATTAAGTTCAGCTTCTTAAAGAAGTTAAAGAACACTACTGGAGAATATTTTATTAATAAAACACCCCCAATAAAAAAAGAAAAGAAAATGAATGCTATTATTCTTAATTATTTACTTTCATTGTCATGGCATCATTCTGTCTGTGCATGACAAATGCCTAACTGAAGATACAGCACCCATCTTTCACAGTGTATGCTATATAATAAAGACCTTAACTTCTCCTAAAAACAGTTGTTCTATCCCAAAGAGGACTTGTTCTCTTTTTTCATTGCACTACACTGGTTTCTTTACTGGTGCTACTTTCCCAGCATCCACAAGATGTCACTATTGTTAAAAAAAAAAAAGAAACTCCTATGGTGCAATACAAAATACCCTTTCCATCTTCCAAGTGAGAATTTTATTCTCTGTATATCGTATTCAACACAGTCCAACAAATTTTTTCTTCCTGTGTAAGGACTAAACATACTCCAACCAACATCATGTGAAACAAGAAGGAACAAAGTTTTCTTCAAAAGAAGAAACTATTTAAAATAATCAATTGAAACAAACAACAACAAAAGAGCTGGCAGATTGTAACAGCAGTAAGATAAGGAGAAACATTTATGGGTCCTGTATTGCAAATAGCCTATGTAGAAAATGCTGACAGTTTAGAATTCGTGAAGAAATACAGATGTAAAAATATATGTACACATAATAACAGTGAACACAAGCTAGTAGTCTTCCAGAAGTCTTAAGGAAAGTTTGACTTTATTTATACATTCCTTTTTTAAAGGAAAATCTATTATGTATCCAAGCCGCTTTACCTGGGATACAATAAGAAATGAACAATTGAAATTGTTCAATTGAATTTTTTTTCAATTTGAACAATTGTTCAATTGAAAAGAACATAGATTTTGTGAGAACACAATGAAGAATTAAGTGAATTATCAGTCTAACTCCTGCTTGCTGTAGGAAAGAACAGAAAGCTGTTACAGAAGTGCTAGATGAAAAGAAGGTGCTAACCATGAAGGTCACAATACTGCATGGAGTCAATGCACAAACAGAAGGCTGCAAGTCCTGCTGCAAATCCTATTCACAACTTCCTTATAGAGGCTTATCTTTCAGCTTTTTTTTTTTTTTTAAAGTGCTACAGTCATGAGAGGTTCTTGAGGACTCAGCAGCACATCTGTGACAGGGCTGTTCCCACTCAATGCCTATATTGCTGTAACCCACTTCCTGCAGGGGATTTCTGTGGGTGCACTGACTGTCTTTTAATGAACAACATCATTAATTATTTACAAGAGAAATGCATTAAATCTCATGCTCTCTTTGCTCTAATAGGTGTGACAGTTAATAGCAGTAAAACAGCCATTTCCTTGGACATACGAAAAGAGGCAGCAGTGAAACAAAGTAGAGGCATTAAGGAATGGGAAAACAGCATTGTATCAAAGTAATTTGGGAGTATTTAATACTTAAGAAAATAAAGGCCATTTCAGTGCATAGCAAGCTAAGCCCACTGAGACTTCTACTAGGAACAGTCAATAATATCATCTAACATAACCAATAATATCTAACATATTATAACGAGCGAATTAAACATTTAAGAGCTTAAATAAATGAACTTTAGTAAGAAACAATTATAGTAGGGCTACACAAAAGCTACTGTGAGTAGAAGTACAATATACTTACAGTGCATCTGTTAGTCCACAGTACTCATCCGCAGGCACAACTGCATAAAGGCAGCTTACCTTCTCAGACTGACAGTGAATATACAGGGAACGTTACAGAGCACGAATAAAACACCATGATTTGAAAATAAAAAAAGGTGGGGAGGAAAATCTAATGTATTTAAAAATTGAAAAAGCAAACAATCATGAAATTAAGCTTTGGAAGGAAATTTTGCCTTCACAAGTGTTGAATATGCTAACAATTTTACTGCCATTGTTGTTTCAGATCAGTGATCCAAAAATAATGTCCACCACTGGAGAAGTGAGATCTGGTAGTCATGCATTGTCTTCAAAGAAAAAGTGTCAGGTAAAGTTGTTAGCTTTTTATTTCATTTAAAGTAGAGTTCTATTTCATTAAAGTAGAGTTCCCATATGAAAATTTGCTTAAGTTCTTTTGTTGTTTGTGCTTACTCTTTAAGGATGGGAATTTGCATTAAAAACAACAAACTCTTACCTTGCCAGCTGTCATTGCATACACACAGCTTCTCGCCTGTCAAATCACAGTACCCATGGTCTGGACTGCCACAGTTGGCTTTACAGTATGGGATATCACAGGCTTCTCCTTTCCAATACTTGTCACATTCACAGTATACCCGGCTTGGAACAGACAAACTGGTTGTACACTTTCCATGTTCTGAACAGTTATTAGGACAAGAGTTAATTCTGGTAGAAAAAAAAGTAAATTAAGGAAGATGACAAGCTAAGAGTTGATGAGAGAGGTTTTTATCTCACATCATTCCAATAGCATTTATTTGATAAAGTGCATTTTTCTGAAAAATTCCTAAGCACTGATAAAGTAGAAGTTTAATCATTTGACAGTCAAGGGTCTTGCAAAACACTCCTTACAGGCTTACATATATTGCCTGTGGTGCAATCAGTATCACAGTCATTTCATACATCATCAAATATTGACAATAAGCAGAAGGACGTGCCTGTTCTCTGGTATTATTCACACTGGAAGCAACTGCAAGCAGTGCCTCACAAAAATATAAATTAAAATTGAGGAAGATCTTGGCATCCCTGTCAGATAAGCAGCACTTTTTTAAAAACAGATTCTTAATGGGGCTTCTAAAGTAGATTTGAAGTTGAATGCGGATCCAGGTGGCAATACTTGAGAGAAAAGCTTTTTATACAGTTTGCCTGAACTCTGACACAGCTCACCTCTGCTGCAGCAGGGAGTTTACAGTCCCTGCAGCACTTGCTCTCCTAGAGAATCTGTAATGCAATCAACACTCCATCAAGTGCATTTAGAGTTTTCGTGACTGGATTTGTTCCATGTTGTGAAACAAAACATCTAGTATCCAAGGGGAAAATATGTGTGTGTGTGTGTGTGTGTGTGTGTGTGTATGTATACAAAGGCTTGAAATATCTTGACATTATGTAAAGGCAGCAGCCTTAATAGAGCCACCTTTACTATGCCTCTTAAGTCCAGAGTGAGAGAGATGCAAGAATAGCAAAGCTAGGGCTGGAAGAAGTTGGTGACTGCTGTGGGATTTCATATTTCTGTGATACACCCCACCAAACCCTGAGATCACAGGCAACTAGACTCTGCTGAACTATGTAAGCAGGTTCCAGAAATGTAGGCAATTCCTTGGAGATTGAAGGAATAAAGGACATTGATGTATCTGGGTCCAGGAGATTCTGTGAGCAAAATACACATCTCGGGCAGTAAAGTGCCTGAGGAAATCCAAAAAGGCTCTGAAATCTTTGATGACTCACAGGGAAGAGTTAGGTTAAAACTCAAAATAAACTGTTACTACAAATCCCTGACGAGGTTAACACTGACTCCACCCTGTAGATGGGAAAAAAACTAGAAGGGTGGAGCTGGAAGCAGACTGCCTGACTTAAAGAACACAAAGATTAACACAGATTTCTGGAATAACCATTTCTGTTTGCAGCTGGGATGGCACGTCAATCACAAACACTGCACTCCTGACTTGTTCAAATAAAAGAACACGGGTGGACTATGAAGATGAAGTCAAGAAACTGTCTAGGGTATCAAACCGAGGAAGAAGGTAACAGAAGCAAAGTAAAACAGATCAGAATGACAGACAAAAATTAACTCAGCTGTAACAAGCACTCACAGCTATTTCTTTCAGCATCAAACGAGGTACTGTGGACTTGTTAAAAAAAAATAAAAATTGTTTCTAATGTTGCAATGAATGCTTTTCAAAGAGTAGAGTTATAAATCACACATAATTCCATTACATAGGCAGGGACCTAAGTGGAAAAACTGCCAGTTTTTAAGTAAAAATGGAATAACACATAGTATTCACATTTCCTAAGCATAAAGAATGCAGAGGACATGCTCTCATTTCTTAAAACTGACACTTCATATTGCCATTTGCTCTCAAAACAAGTACATATGTGCAAAAAAAAAAAAAAAAAAAAAAAGCAAAGCATAAGGGATAAATGAAAAAATTATCTAATTTTAATAGAGATGTCCGCCAGGTGACTGCATTTTACTGATGTCAACAGAAAAACATGGAAAATATCCACTATTGACGGCAGCTGACACTTTCAATGCTCCATATTTAAAGGTTTCCCCAATTCTTATTATCTGATAAAAGGGTGGCGAATTACTGAAACAATCTGCCCATAGAAAATTTAAAGACCTGTGTGAAAAGCTATTGTCAGAAATGCAAATTGGAAATTTAAACAAGTGAATAAAACTGAACAAAAAAGAGAAGCATTGCCACGTTTGAAGTGTAGCACTGGCCATCACACTCCAATACTTGGTATTTCAGAATCTGAAGGGATTGAAAGAAATGAAAAGAATATCTGTGATCATAGGAGAACTATCCCATGAGAAACAAGATGGAGCAATCCTCTCTTGAACCAACCATCCAACATAAAAATACACTACATCATGTGCCTATCAGCAGCGGACTCACAAAAGCACAGCACAGTTGTGCCAGATTAGATTTGAAGAGAAACCAGAAGAACAGATAAGAGTTATGGAGGTAGAATCACAGAACTGCAGGGGTTGGAAGGGACCTCCAGAGATCATCGAGTCCAACCCCCCTGAATGATGACAGATAGAAGATAGGAGAAGTAACAAACGTAGAAAAAGAATGGCATAAAACCCATTGTGTTTGGCACAAAAATAAAAGAACTTTGGTGAAGGTGTCAAAATCCACAAATACACATTCAACAAGGAAAAAAAAAAAAAAGCAGGGGATTCTAGTTCCAGAAAAGGGAATTGACACAGCTGATATAATCTCCCTTCTATTCCATACAACAACTTTGTGTGTTGGATAAATACTGGAAGGACAATACTTCCTAGATCCATATGTCATGGGACAAATATACACTGAGTGCCTATGAAGCTGCACAGACAACAGTATAATGCACTATGTAGGGGTTTTTGTTTTTCTCAACTAGCTTCTTAAAGACAATTCCTTACAACCTCCAGCTTCCTTGTGTTAGAAATATACCACAAAGTACAATCCTTACACAATTAACAATATCAGCAGATAAATACTTGCCCTGCAGTTATCATTCTCTTAAAAGGAATACTAGGCTGACTAACAAAGTAATTATTTTTAAAAAGTACTTACGAGTAAAAAATGTTAAATCCAGTTAGGTTATAAGCTGCATCACTAAAGAAGTGTAGCAATGCATAGCCAGATGTTGTAACTACTTCAGGTACAGTTTCATTTCCACGTACTTCAGGAACTATTAAACCACTGGAGGGGAATAAAAGAATTAAAAAGGAGTAATATTTTCAAAATCAGGGGAAGGGGAGGGAGAGTTTGGCATCCAGGTTGTTAATTACATTAACTCAAAGAAATTAATCATCAATCTAGCTTGTTGGTTTTTTTTGTTTTTTTTTTTTTTTCTTTAAAACTTATCCATGCCTCTGAAAATTAAGGTAGGTTTTCCTAAGAAAAAAAGCTTCCCACACACATTAATGCAAAGTTCCACATCAGATCATTCTGAAGGTGCATGCACGGGAAGCATTAGCTTTAAAACATTTTAATTTTGAAAATAAATCCTTCAGGCAGATGCTTAAGTTTTACTGACTTCCAGCATGAGCTGTATTTCCACACAACATTTGCACCTTTACAAGTTTATCTTATTAAAACAATTTCAAAATTCACAACAAACTAATTTCCATGTAAAAGCTGATTTCAAATTAAAATTACTTTTTAGAACCTCAGAAGAACGTTCTCTTTTCAATACAGACTGACATAGGAAAGACATGCAACACATCAGTATACTGAGAAATGAGGTCATCTGCATAAAACTGTGCCACACTGAATGTAAGTTAAAAGCTACAGAAATCCCTGATCAGCATTAACAGATCAATAAATTGAGAACAAAATGCAAAGTAAAGAATACAGGATGAGGGATCTTCTCTTTCCTCCTATTCATGCTACAAGTCAGACTCCTGGGCAACAGGCAGACACATTTAACATCCTGAAGAGGGAAGAGGAAAGCAAGGAAATGCAAGCAATCACATAAACACGCAGAGAGAAGAGGGAAATAAAACGTAGATGGATAAAGTTGGGCAGGAAAGAGAAATGAGCTGAGCTTTGTTCCAGACTTCAGCAGCATAATCAATATTTCATAACACGTAACGCGGAATACAATTCTTTATTTCTCTTCACAATGAAATACAGTTTCTGCCACAAATCCCCATGCCGTGAGACAGCAGTTGTATTTCAAAAGATAAAATTTTTACTGATATCAGAGGATTAGGATCCCACACTTTCATTCCAACAGTCCAAGCGTAGAACATTAGTCTTCATTATTCTCATAAAACTCTAATAAACTATAGCCCACTTACCTACAGCATTCTGTCTGAAATGCTTCCCAAAACATTAACAGAAAGGTAGGAATAAACCAACTGAAAAGTTCCAATAAAACCCCAGAATGGAGGAAACATTCACATGATCTGATTTTTTATCTCTTGGATGCAGAAGAAGTGCAGTGTGTGGACTTAATACTTTACCACAGCATTTTATCACGGCTTCAAAAGCAAGGAACTAGTTATTATTTATTACTAGTTACATTCACTGTTAACTATTGTTGACTTTATATTTGTTTCTAAATCTATGATTCCAGACAAAAAAATATTAATTTGATAAAAGATTTACTGGAGTTGCAATTCTTAGAACGAAAATACTAGAAAAACAAAGACATTTCATCACTTCCATGCAGCAAATCTCTATGATTATTGGGAGTAAAAGGATATTAAATTACACTCACCTAAATACTGCTATTAAAGGTGCATATATTGAATCTCCATCATATACATACATATGGTCCCAACTACATTCTGTAGCAAAGTGATTAAATCTTAATCTTAGTATTGCATTAGGGCTGGAGGGGAAAAAAACATTGGTGTTAGTTATAGAAATATTGAGTTTATAAGACAATTTACAACAAAATTGATCATGCTTGCACTGTTTTATTAAAATTATTTGAGTGCTAAAAAACATTTGAGTTAAACAACAAAATTTAGAGCAAGTAAATATTCCATTTTTATTTTACAATATAGTAAAAATAACATCTGCAGTCCAAGCCTAAATAATCTTGAAAACTTATAAGAGTCTCAAGTTCACAAGGTTTTTAAATCAGTGTTCCAAACCACAAATTTAAAGCCATTACAATCTCATTTTAGAATATTATTTTTACTTTAAAACATCAGGAATAACAGGTTTAGAGTCTTTCAAGAGAAAATCCTCTATAAATTCTCATTCCGACATTATACTAATAACTAAAACTTTTAATACACAAAATTAAAACAGCAAGCAATATTAATGCTGAAATGCAAGAGGGTTTTTTCCTCAGATTTTATCCCGTTACAAGGACCATACAACTGGAAAAGCACTGAAAATATTTCAAAATACATTTTAAAAATGCATCTTATGCTTGTTACTGTTTCCAAACAAAGTTCCAAAGCAACTTGTGCCATGCATCAACAAAGCTCCTCTTCCCCTTTAGGGAGTTTCATATCACCCTGTCCTGTAGTACAGGAACTTGAAGGAGAAAAAAAGCAGCAGAAAGAAAACATCCAACAAAACACAGAATTATCTTTAAAATTTCTGTGCCATCTTCTTTGCTTGCAGTTACTGGATAATCCAGTGCAGCACCTCCCCCCTTTTTTAAAATTACAAGTTTCCCCATCACACCTGGCAGTCCATTTTCACCAGGTTTCAAGAGAGATCGGAATGGGGATTGTAATTATTCTGCTTTCCTACTGACAGGCTCAAAGGCAATCTATTACTTCAGAAAACAAACGGGACTTCATTGTTTGCTTTATGTTAGTTTTTCAAGCAAGAGCTTTGGTTGCACCCATTTGTTTTTTTAAGAAAGACCAGCATATACATATATACAAGCTCCTCACGCACTGACATTCTGCGCTGTTACTGGGCTGTTCCCCCACGTGCTCTGCAGCACATCATTCCCCCCCAGCTAAGCACTCTACCATCTCCTGCAAAAAGGAGGAACAGAGTGAAGACCAACTTCAAAGCAGAGTTTGCATACAGTCCTGAGGCATGCTTCCACTTCAGTGTGTTGTAGTTCAGAGCAGCTATTCTTGTGCTAGCTTTAGTAAAAGAGACAAGTCTAAAGTGTACCAAGAGAACATCAACATGGATACACAGAAAAAGGAGTAATTTTCTTCTACAGCCTTAGTAAAACTCAGACCTGATTGAATTCTTCAGAAAAATCCCAATCAACCCTGGGGAAAAGATTCCCATCAAAATTTAACAAAGTTGTGCCCCTGCAGTCAGTCAGACCAGCGTATGCATCTTGTTTTATACATGGCTGTGTTTCTGTGCTGCATAAACTGGAAAATCAGTAACAAATGTATGAAACATCCAAGCTGTAGCAACTTTAAAATAAAATACACGGGAAAAAACTGGGACACTTTATGGAAGCATCAACTTCTGAGCATCATTTAACCAGCAAATTATCATCGGACTGGAAGCTATTCCTGATTTATCACTGAAGAATATGATAATAAGTTTGATAACAGGATCCTGAAACCACTCAAGGGACTTAGGTAGAGGTACTCAAACAGGCAACAAATTTATCATAGCACTTTGAGAAGCACGCAGAGCTGGCCACGTTCCAACACCAGCAATCTGAATGAAAATGGAATTTGGCCAACTCTGTGAAAATTTGAAAGTCCTTTTTACATTATAAATATATACACACAGGTACTGTTCTATAATGTATCCAGATGCACTTTCCATTTGAGTTCTTTACATTTCCAAAACACTAAACTGTCAGAAAATTTAATCTTTGAGAACAGATACTTACTATCCTTCAATTAACCAGGTACATTTTGTTTTATATTTATAATTTATTGGTCCATCTGTTAAATATCCTGAAGGTTCTGTTAACCTACAAGAGAAAAAACAAAGCTGTGATATAACAGAGACATTTCTTAAGCAAACAAAACTGAAATCATCAAGATACTAGTATATTTTTTCCGGATAAAAAGAAAATTGGGAGCTGAGGAAAGAGTTAACTACTTTCACATTTTTTGCCATTATTTTTACTTTTGCCTACCGAAAGAATTCTGATTATTCTATATCATTGTTTTCTTCCTGTAATCATCAATCACAAGACATTGATTTTTTTCTAGCCTAGTAGCAAGAAGATATTACATGTAATTTAAGTTTTTCAATAGGCACACATTTGTGTTTGTTATTTGTTGGTTTTGATTGGTTTTGCTTTATACTGTTATGTTGTTGTTTCTTTTAAAGGAATACTTTATCTTTGTTTGCTCATCTCTTTTGCTATTGCTTTTTATCTTACTTCCAAAAGTTAGACCAGCAGCAGTTCAAGATCTAGAGAAATGCATTAATAAGTTTCAGTACACATATCTGCCGGTCTGCCCCTCTTTTATTCCTAGTCAACAATAAGACACAGGAAAGCAGAACACTGGACTAGATAGAAAATACATCCAAACAGCCACTCAGTGTCAACCCAAACATCAACCTCAGAGAGAGAGCTCCCAGGAACCTGCCCATGTAAACTCGTAAAGACGTTTGAAACGTGGAACTTCCCACAAGAACAAGTTCTGCATGTTACACAAAAAGGAATCACAGCTTTTTTTTTTTTTTGCCATGAGCCTATCTCCTGGCTAACCCATGTGACACTCAGCACTGGCATTCAGAGAGCCAGGGAACCATAACACCATTCTGCCCTGCACCCACAACATGGGGAACTGCACGGCCGCTCTTCCTTCACTCTGCCATCCTGAGAAATGCTTTCGTTCCCTTCCCTGTTTCTCATACAGGATAACTAAGTTTGATCTTCCCTGCTGCCTTCATTTAATAAATCTTTCTGTTTTCCTCTAGCCTTTTTGAAGATCAGCACAGAGATCAGCACATTGCATTCAAGATGCAGGGGAGCCATAAATCCGTACTGGAGCAAAACACTGATTTCTGCTTTGTTCTATTCTCATCCTAGCTTTTTATTTGCTCTTTGAACAACTTCTAGGCTGACATTTTTAAACACAACCCTCTGCTATAACTCTTTCTGAGTGATAACAGAATTCAAGGCTCATTACTATGGGCGTTAGAACATGGAGCCATCCCCTCACACATACACTTCCACGTACCTCACATTAATCTGCACAGAGTGATAAAACAGCAGAGAAAATTCAACAATCTATTACCATTAAAGCCTTCTGAAGTAGCCTAGTATCTTTGGCACACAGTAACCTCACTATATGCCCCATTTTCTGCCTTTTTTTTAAATATACAATTACGTCCTACAGCTCAGGCTGTACACTGACCATCCTACTCTTTGAAACATTGCAGTGATGACCAGTGATGCAAATATAAACTCAGAAACCCTCATTTTTTTTCACTATAGTGTGGAAGGATAACAATTAAGAATAAGTAATACTGAATACAATTAAATAAATCCATTTATTTCATTATAAAATGAAGAGCTTTAAGCCTCCCAGAGACAACTCTGATAGCACTGTCCAGGGCACAGCTGATTTTTCTCATCCAAAGTCCAGCTGAAAAGCAGCTCTGTATATCTTACAACCTTTGAAGTCGCATATATAAATTTTCAAAAATATTCACTTTCACATGTACAGAAAAATTAAAGGAACAGCATAAAGCTGTGACAGGAAGGGGCCAGGTCTGAAATGGGAAAAAGTTCTTCACCAGGAGGTGGTCAGGCACCGGAACAGGCTCCCCAGGGCAGTGGTCATGGGAGCAAGGTGCTGGAGTTCAAAAAGCATTTGGACAGTTCTCTCAGAGATGGGATTTGATTTTTGGTTGATCTTAAATGGAGCCAGGAGTTGGACTCAATGATCCTTATAGATTCCTTCCAACTCCATGATTCTATAATTCCAAACATAAACCTTCAAAGGCATAGGGGGAAAAAAAAAATACCAAAAACAAAAACAAGAAATAAGACTTTAAAGACAGCAGTGACTCAAAGTTCTTAAATGAGGCCCTTCTCATGTCTTGGAAGACCCAGCCCCACTTGGCTGGGCACACTGAGGACCACCCTCTTCTAGCCACAGAGTCTTGAATGAAATTTTTTTTCTCTCCTGCTGTTCTTTCGATGAAATGGGAAAAAGCTTTGCTTGGACTGTGCTCCCCACAGGCAGTCGTACTTTGAAACATTTTCAAGGCACAAACCAAATATCAATACAGTATTTTATGTTTCTGAATAAAAAAAAGAAAAGCAAACAAACAACTAGTAATGTTAAAAGACTGGAAAAAAAAAAATAAACATACTTTAATCAGTCATCAGATAAAAGAAACTTTCCCTGGCAAATTCCAACACTCTGAGCTGCTCTGAATGCTGCTGTATAACACTCCCACCAAGCAAGTGGGAAGTGCTTACAAATGTTGGGCAGTGGATGAGCAAAGTAATGCTGGTAGGCAAGGAATATATCTTGGGCAACAGCCAGCAGTGCATCTGCCTTTAACTTGGTTGTCCTTAGGTCACATATCAGGGATTTTGAAATCAAGCTGATATTGATGCTCGGCTCCTAACCGAACTGGATTACAGGATCAGGGGCTATGCCTGAACTTGTGCTAGCTCCAAGTCCTTCATTTTTGTGGAAAAAGAGGCAGCACTGCAAAAAGTGCCAATCAAAATAGTTTTTGTGCTGTCGCATGGCTTCAATACAGATTATGCCATCTTATGCAGCACGCTGCAGAACATTTATTTTGCTGCACTAAAGTAGTACAAAACAGTAATTTTTCCACAGTTATAACCATCATCTTCCTGGTAGCTGCACAGAGGTGACAAATTTGCTTTTGTTAGATCAGCCCTTTGGCACTGGTAAAGCACAAACAATTTCCCTTTTCATCTGGAATGATGATTTTTGATAAATAGTTTTTCAGAGGAGCAGAGATAACCTTTGAAGCAACTACTGGACTACGCTGAAAAAGTAAAGAATAAATAAGAGCATGACACTGCTTTGTAATAATGGCTGTGAAAACAGGGAGATAATGGGGCTGTTCCATTTATAATAAAGTAATTCCCTTCTGGCTTGCCATTTCTCTACATTTCCTGAGTTACACCAAAAACTTCTGGGTATCATTTCTTTCCAAGTGTTTTCAAGTCCCAAATCCCATAAATAGTATGCAGACAAGTCATATTATCACCTCCACATAATCCCATACTAAATCAGGGGCAACATGTCCTATCACACAAAGTCAGCTGTTCGTGGCCATAGCTGGGTATGCTCACACTATGTGGAATAGATATTTCACCACTGCTGGAGTAAGGGCCTGGAGAGCAACACGAGTGGAAAATCCAGAACGGTGCCTCCAGGCTGCACCCCACTCACTCCTCATCCCTTAGAAACCTTCAGAAGGAGATGACAGACAGAAACATTCCTGTGGCCCACTGAAACCCTGAAGATTCATCATGCACAGGAGAGCAGCTGATGCTGTTTCTCGACACATCAAATGGCAGGCCAGCATACATAGACACAGTGCAGATGCTCACCAAGCTAACCAGAAACAAGCTGTGACAAAGGTGGGAGGCACCACAGACAGAAAGCAGAGAGTGAGGTCAATGCAGAGTAATTCAAACGTGAAGCAGAGGGAAATCTATGCTCCCCTGTAAAATCAGTACTGTTAAAACACAATAGTGAATATAATTGAAATAGGATATACAGTGGAAATATTTACCACCATAAATACCTTAAATCTAGATCAATGCCATTCAAGAAAAGGAAACAGAAAAGTATGCCCTACGTCAGTCAAATTATTGGACTAAAATGAAGGGGAATGAGATGAAGAAAGAGATGAAATCTATGGTCTGCAACGTCAGAGCAAGTTATTAAAATGGCCTTGACTTCAGTATTTATAGATCTGTGAAAAATACAATCATATCACCTCCTGTAATCTTATTGAAAAAGAATAATATCTTCAACTTCTCCAGAGATAGGCCCTGATTTAAGCCAGAGAAGTCATTAGCTATTCTCTATCACCACGGGAACTTCTTTCCTGAGAAAGAAAAGGAAAACAAAAAGCAATAAAAGTCAAACAGGGCAACATCACAGATCCACTTACTGAACACCAGTAGTTCAGCTTACTGACAATGCAGCCCTACTCTGAGAAACTGCATTTCAATTTGCTTGGCATATGGAGATTCACCAAACTGAGGATAGACAGACAGAGGTCTGACTTACAGCACAGGTTTATTAGAGGAGAAGAAAACGAATAAGGGATAGTCAGAGTATTGCAGAGTATTGCAAGTCACTGCTAGATAAAAAGAGTTATGGAGAGGTTAATTTATCGCTGCATTACTTGGTGTCACATTTCTATTCTTACTTTTCTGAATTGCTGGATTAATTGCAATTCATACTATAGATGAACCTGAAGATAAGAGTGTATTTTGCTATATGGTTTCATCTCAATATCAGTATTCCCGTGTCAATCAAGGGCTATTCTATCTTTTACCAGAAAGCCTTGCTCCATCTCTTTTCTCCATCTTTTATGAAAACTGGTTTTAATAAAAGAAAAATAACAACTTCGCTTCCATGCTGTACAATTAATGAATATACTGACTGATATTATAGTATAGCAGAGAGCTTGGCTACGATGTTGTTACACCAAAGCAGGAAACAGAGATGATAGGTACACTCACCCACATCCTGGGCTCACGTGGGAAACTCCAGAGGAGCGGATCTCCAGAAGAGATCCTTCCCTATTGGTAATCAGCTCTTAAATGGGTCTAGGAGAGGTGCAGCCAGGCTCCACTCCTTCGGGCAGCACAGGAGAATTGCCTTCACCTGTGCTCCTGTGGCTGACTCAGTGCTCACCTCAGGTGATCAATCAGAGGTTCAGGCCGCGATTCAGCAGTTCCCATACACATGCTGTAAGATCAAATTCTCCATAAATACAAGCAAGAGCAATACCTTCAGCTCAGGATCTTCTTTACAGAATTAATGAAGAAAGAAAGAAAAAGTTTCGTACCATTTTACCAGAAGGAAATATGGAAAAGAACAAGGGGACATTTCTCACCCGTTACACAAGTGGCAGCTACTTTACTGCCAGAAATAGATAGGTGCATCACAAGGGATATATATTTGGTTTTGTAAAGCCTGAACTGAATTTACATTCTCTCCTCTCCCCAAGGCAGAGAATGAGTAATGAAGGCTTTTTAGTGTTTGTTTGGGGAGTTTTTAAGTTTCAGGTTTGTTCAATATTTTTCACAGGAATATCTGGGGGACAAAGAAATGCTAAGTGGGATTTTCATTTTCCATGCATACAAAGCATTGATTCTACATTTTTACATGTATTACGTTATTCAAGTTTTCAATTCGTCCCCTTAAATAAGCTTAAAGAAAACGAAGCAACAATTGTAAAAAAAACCTCCATTTTTAAAACAAATACAATACAGCCTCCTCCTACATACAGAATATTCTGTATACGAGAAAAAACTTGTTGACATAACATTGGCAGTGATATATCACCTTTGGCTAGTCTAAAACATAGAGGTTTGACTTGAACAGGTGTTTTGTTCCCTTGTTCACCACCTCTGAAAATGGCTGCTATTCTATATTCCATTTCTGTAATGGTTCCAAGAACTACTGAAGACTGCAGCAGAAAGAGCAGACATTGCTCTCAAATTACAAACTTACCAGGCATCATATTCAAGCAATGTATTTTCACTTGCATCAACTTATGAAAAAATAAATCTCTTCCCTTACTTCAGCTGCATTAACATCCACACAAGATAGACCTTGACAGGTCATTTACCATAGGCTATCATAATGTGCAGCAGAGACATTACAACAGAATCTATAAAGGGACTAGAAATAAGCTGATGTGGGCACAGACTTGTGGAAGATTTGGAAGACAAATCAAGTGGGAAAAATGAAAATAATATAGCAACATTAAATGCAATCTCAAAATTTATTCTGCCATAAATTAAAATTACTGTGGAAATACCATATGAGGCCACCTCAGGGTTTTCTCCTACCACATCACTTTGTCCTTCTTTAAACCCAAAAGCTAGCCCTCACATTGTTTTAACAGTGCCCTTTCTCAGGGCCGGATCAACCACACTGAAATCTTTCTTGACAGTTATTTGTCTAATTTCTTTTTAGTAAGCCCAATAACAGACTGCAGACTCTTATTTTACTACTGACTTACTGTTTGAAAGCTTCCCCAGATGTCCACATTTCTTTTCTCTTGCTTCTGCTCACACATACTGCTTCCTGACATGCTCAGAGAAAGAGAGGCAACTCCTTTGTCTTTCTGCTCACCTCTTACAGACATCTGCCCTCAGGCTTCTCTTCTCTGAATTTAACAATTCATTCCAACATTACTTGTGTGTCATTTTTCAGACCTCCCTCCTCTATAACTTCTTCAATCCACCTGCATCATGGAATAGCAGCCACTACTCCAGCTATGTTCTGATGAGAACAACAAATAGAGAATAATTCTTTAATGAACTTCAAGCAGCAGATTCTCCTGAATATGAGCAGCTAAGGAACTGCTCTTCTGCATGCCTACTTGTATGCAACCTGCAGTTCCCTCTGACTGCCAACTCCCCCTTTAGGAGGATTACTGCAGTATTACTCAAGCTCACATCTTGGGGGTTCATTATGTCTACTGAAGCACAGAGATTTGATTCCAATTCAGTAAGTTTTTGGTTTTATTTCATGTACTATATACATTGATCCCATAGGATAATACGGGATCAAGGCAGCTTGCATGATCAGAGCCTTGCTGCATGAAAAGGTTCAACCATAATCATTTTCTGAATAGGGAAAAAGAAATTTCTTGTGTAAGCATTTACTTGAAAGCTTGCAAGTCCTGGCTGTACAGCACACTGCCATAAGTCATGGGAAATGCTAGTTAAAAATAAACAAAGTGAATGGGCTCCAGAAGAATAGATGGAATATCATTTATGTACATGTAGCATAAACATTCTTTAAAATGTCTGTGCCTGTATTTTCTGCATCAGCTATTTTTCTATTACTCAACTTAGTCCCAGTTTTCGGAATTATTCACAGCACCAGTGAAGCACTGACAGAAACTGCTAACAGCCATTAAAACCCAAGGCCACGAACACAGGATGAGCCCATGGTGACACCTGCACACAAAGATGTTATCTCACAGCCAATTAGAGCATGGTGCCAGGCTCTGTAGCAGTTGAAAGGAGGTAGAGAAGCAAGCATGCAGGATTTTCTTCTTCACGGTTGTAATATTAAGTCTGAGGAAAAACACTGACACATATGGAAAGAGCTTCCTACTTTTCTGTAAGGATATTTTCCTGCTAGATTCCAACAACAAATGTCAAAATGCTCTACTTCAAGTTTCTTTGACAAAATGAATTCCAGGGTTTTGGATGAAGAGAGGCCAAGAGATGAAGTGAAGAAATGGCACCACATCACTCTCACTGCACAAGTGGTTGGACTGTTTCCACGTAACAGCCTGGCGTGTAACTGAAGCACACAAAAGATACTTGAAGTTTGGTTGTTTGGTTTCACACTGCAGGTCTTGAAAAATTCAGAATGCCGTCTGTCCTCAAAGTATGTTCATTCTTTAATATACATGAGGATAAGGCATGTTGTCTAAAAAAAGACAATCCAAATGCTGATTGCCTTGCATCCAAGCTAAGAAACATGTCATTTTCTCTACTGATATCAAGCATTTGTTTACAGCTAGAGTCACATACATGAACCCAGATGTTGGAGTAATGGAACCTCTCCTGGAATAGCAGCAATTTTTTTGAGATGGCTCAAATCTAAAATATAAATTGAGAAAGACAGCAAGGCCTAACAAAATCTGGTCTGCCAAGACACTAATATAGTATGAGGGAAAGTAGCAGAGTGCAGCCAGCATGATAAACAGTTCAGGAGGCTGACTGAAGGGAGAGGCACTAAGGAAAAACAGAGCAGAGCTCAGAAATCTCTCATTAAACATATTATTGCCCTTCAGTGGATTGTTAGCCTTATTTATTTCAGAATAGTGAAATTCATATCCTGCTGTGAGAAAAAGATTCCACACAATATTTTAAGAAATTGCCTAGGTAGCATTCAGGAAAATTCCTCCCCATCTGTACCTCTAATTTGTCACTGTTCCTTTTCCAATTAATGTATAGATATCCATAGAAATGTTTTTTCTTATTTTAACAAGACTTCCAATCATCCAATACTCTACCCACAAGATGAACAAAAAGATTCCTAGAGATGACTGCCTAATGGAGTGACACGGGTGCAATACGGGTCAATATTTTTCTGAAATACAGCTGACTTTTCTCTGGAGGTTTAACCCCAACTTAATTGTAATACTCTTTAGTTTTACACAGATTGATCTACATATAATGCATTTACAGAAAGCTTCTAGGACATTGAATGGGATTGAGTCAAGCTGCAGTTTGCCATTTGATTCTCTACATTTCACAGAAGTGCTACACCAATTAACAACTTTAATCTTGCCATTTTTTTTCTCCAAGTGGCTTCGTCTCAACTCTGAAATCAGTGACTTTCAGAATATACTGTAAATAGCACAATATCCTTCACTGACCTGGAAGGACTTCAGGAAATCATCTCTCCTATCTGGAATAACGCACATATTCTGTACTTTCAATTTTAATGTCAGAGTTGTACAAAGTCATGAGACAGACATATCTATTGGAAATGGCATGACTACTTCATACAAAACATCCAAAGCTCTGCCTATAAAAATAGCTTGCCACGATGTTTAAAATTTGTTAGAAAAACAAATTGGCATTTGATATAAAAACAAGACATTTATTTCCCTGTATCACTGTGTATTTCATTTAATTAGGTCATCAAATGCCACTGTAAGAGGCAGAAAATCTACCTAATTAGCTTATCTAACTCCTTGCACTTGTGTTTCTTGTCATTACGATTCTCTCAGTAAAAAAGAAGTTGAAAATATTTGAAACTGACTACTCACTCTCAATATTAACAGCAGTCATTCATCCATACAGTTAGGTCCTGTTTTAGGCAAGTATTACAAAAGAACCTGATAGAAAGTGAGGGAACGTCTCAGTCTAATATATCTTACAGAGCTCATTTCAGGCAGGAGTTCTTTTTACAGCCAAATCTAACTACCTACTGAAAGAACAGTTTGCCAAAGCAAAGAGGCCCCATTGCCTACTTTCTCCCCCCCAACTGCAGCAATACCTTTGATGCCTCTGATATTTCATTTAGAAAAGTCATACACCTGAATAGCCATTGAACAGGTCTTTGGATAACATTACTCAGACATAATGATATCTGATGTAACCCTACTGTTTAAAAAATAGGAATGTTACTGTTTAGGTTTCTTTAATTGCTACAGCTATCTCCCTGAGATTTACTTCCTACAAAGCAATCTTCCATTTCTAAAAATGATGCCGTAGATGTATTTTCCAACTTATTTATATTCCTTTGTTAAATGTCTTCTACTTCATGATAGCAAAAATAGATTTCAGTCCTGAGTGGAGTCTACATTAATGTTCAACTGTCCACAGGTTTTGATTTAATCATAAGCACCAGTGAAGGATAAAGTTAGTCGGGAGTTTTATTTACTGGAGACATAAATAAACAAAAAGTTCAGAAATGCCTATTTGAATATATATTTTTATATGTACAGGTATACATATTTATAAACAGAGCTGTATGTTTCCTAAGAAACACAAGTTCCTCTACATTCAAACTCATAGCAGCACATTAAATTGTGGCACACAAAACAAAACACAGTGCATGCTGATGTACTTGGCAAAACAGAAAAGCACCGTTCCAGTTTTTCACCGCACATCGCTATAAACCTCATTTCCATTTGTGACCTAGTTCAGGGTTTTAACTTAAGCTTCCCGAGGT
The DNA here is from genome assembly GCF_019232065.1 of Centrocercus urophasianus. Lineage (NCBI taxonomy): Eukaryota > Metazoa > Chordata > Aves > Galliformes > Phasianidae > Centrocercus > Centrocercus urophasianus. The sequence goes on from NW_024884722.1 coordinate 7,219,260, forward strand.
AACAGCCAAATGCTCTAAATCCAGTGTCACCTACTCCTAAATTTCTCCTTTTTCTCTTTAGGTTTAGTACTCACCTGCTCTCAGCAGGAACCACCTGTTCTCACCTTCCAGTGCCTTAGCTCAGTTAATGCCCAACCACCAGCAGGTGTGTTAGAGGCACAGCTGGCAGAAAGCTGCCCACCCCCAGGCAGCCCTGCTGCCTACATCACTGCACACCCCTTTGGTATCATTTCAGAACTAAGTTTTGGATTTCCTCCTCACTGAGAGGAAAAATAAAGTCTACAAGAAAAAGATACAAAGCATCTCTTACCACCCCTAATTCTCCTTCACAAGAGGTTCCCAGGCCCTGAGCAGAACCTCAGCCAGCACAGCTGTGAAGATAAGTTTGTAAAAGAAATCATCTCCTTAATTGATTAATAAATTGAAATGGCTGCTTTCTCAGCGGGCTTCAAAGTGCTGTCTTTTAGATGGTGCAGATAATCACATGTTTCTGACTCCTGATAGCTGTGGCCATTATCAGGACACTGCACGTGCCTTAAATACAAAGCACCCTGTGGTAAAGAGCTGGAATAACAGAATTTGTGTCACTGGGGTACAGAAAGAAACCCACGTGTGGGCATAAGAGTTCTGTTTAGTGATAAAGAAGGATGCAGCAGCTCAGAACACACCACTGTTGCAGGTGATTACTTTCTGCTCAACTTTCTAATACATCAGTAAGTTGTAAAACAGGTGGCAGTGCCTTTAGAGAAGGAAGAAATACCAGAGTGGGAAGATATTGAGTCCCAACTATTTCAGCAACCGGTTTTATAGAATCAAAAGAGAAGTGCCACTGTTTTGCAGTGTTAGAAGTTTTTTGTTTTGTTTTCTTGGGTTTGGGGGAGGTTCTTTTTTGTGTGCCTGTTTGTTTTGGGTTTTATTTACGGAGAGAGGGAGGTACAGGACATGCAATGGGCAGAGTTGACTATTTTGAGCCTGCAATTTGTCCTTTATTTAAATGTAAAGCTGCTAGAAGTACTGAAATAAAGCCAGAAGCATTGTTATCTCTGAGCCCTTTGCCATGCAGTCAGATGAAGTGAGGCACTGCAGACAAAGCCTAGAACTTCAGCAGAGCTGAACTGCACAGCCAGCAGTCACCAAGCTGCATGCAGCTCCCAGTCACTGAGCTGCTAACTGAGCTGCTAAGGCCGCGCTTCTGGAAGATGGTTACCCACACCCTCAACTGTTAAAGTTTAAAAGTGATCACATTTACCTAATTCACAGTTACTAATGGAAACAATACAGTCCAGGGAGGAGCCAGGATACAAGCTTTTCCACACAAAATATTTAATGTTCACACCCCCATGAGACCTACATTATACAATGCCACAAACGGAAGGCCAAGTAAAAATCTGTGAGAACATCTGTGCAATCTAACAGCAATTATTTTTATTTTTTCCTTCAAGGAGCAACAGCATGACTCAATACTTCACAACCCCTTTTATTTCTGACAGGGCAGCCTACCTTTGCATTAGCACACTTCTATATCCCACTTCCATTTTAAACCTATTCCTCCTTTGTTGCATTTTTGTCACATTCTACCTGATAGGTTCCCAAAATCCCATGCAGCTGATACCCAAATCCTGAGTCATGAAGATCTTCAAGCAAGTTCTTTGACATCACAATACAGTGCAGTCTACTCATATGAGAGGAGTGTAAGGGGAGATAATTTATTGCAAATGTGTTCTAACATAATGGTTTCCCTTCCTCTTTAGGCAGAAGCTCCATCAGAAAAATAGTCAGGTCAGACATAACCACTCTCGTCACATGTTTGGCTAAAAGGAGCTCCAAAGCTGATGTTGTGAAATATCCTGCCTGCTTCTAAACTATGCAAGCATTAAAACCTTCCAAAATAAAACTTAGTCTGTGTTGCATATATTCAGAGCGTGAAAGTTGGTATCTTGGGAGAAGAGATTGTTTTTACTTTTACTGTACAGAATCAAAAAAGAAAAGACAAGAAACTAGTCATGCTATTTAAATAAAAAATTGCCATTATTTCATTTTTTCTTCTTACTTTTTTCTTTAATGAAACACAAAAATGAAGTATTACTAATCCGCACCTCAGAACTACTGAAGAGTTCTGAAAGGTAGCATCTACATTTTTCAAATTCTCCATGAAGCAACACTAAAACAGGCTTCATCCTGCAGATGTATGTGCATTCCTGTGGTTGTACTGAGAAAAAATAAAAAGATAGCTGCATGTCATTCCAGATTGATACAGGGTTAGGATTTAAATACATTAGAGCAATGATAAGAAATGCTATTCAAGTTCTTCAGTGTAACACTGTAGATTTATTCACCATAGGATCAGCGAAACAGAAAGCAGTGGTTTAGAACTTCTGTTAAGCAGAGAAGCTACAGCAAAAAAATAAAAAAATAAAAAAATTTGGTTCCTTCAAAACCAAAGAGGAAACTGTAAATTCAATGAAGAAACACATAAGAATTCCTTCTGGGAGTTCCAAATCCTTGTGCCCCATCCTGCAATCAGGATGGCTTGAGTGACATACCTGGGGCTAGCAATGAAGAAAAGAGGACGTAAGGAGATTTCCCATACCCTAACAGATGGGCCACAGGGTACAGGCAGGAGGAGTACTGCCTGGAGTACAAAAGGAAAGAGCCCACACCTACAGGACCAGGAGTTCTCAGGTCCTCATGAAACCAAGGAGTCACCAAGCTGTCACGGCACCAGAGGACATAGCCAGCTTGTCTTTACTTATCAGTAAGAGAGGAAATAAGAAGCATAAGACTATTTCACACGAGCAGCAATTCCTAGACTACCCCTAGGATAACAGGCTTCACCCCCTGCCCTCTCTGAGGCTGAGGATGTAACTTTGCTACAATAGCTGCTGCTGAGCTTTTTTTCCCCTCAAGCAGCCCTAACAAGTCAGAGCAGATTACAAACAAGTGTCCACTCTTAATCAAGACAGGGTAAGCAGAAACTACGTCTATCCACAGAGAGGAATTTCTGCTATCAGCAGTGCCCCAAAAATCATTGGGAATCAAAACCAAGGTCTAAAGCCAGTAAATTAGGCTGCTGAAAACAAGAAGAGGAAAAAGAATGAGAAGACAAGCAATCACTATGAAATAGTGTCAGAAAGAAGCAGTGACCCCAAGGCTTAAAGAAGTGATGATTTAGGCAGCAGAATGCACTAGAGCAGAGAATTGCTTCAGTGCAGCTGAACATTTGAGAGAATGAGAGGCATGGGTCAGCTCTGCCCCTTCTCCCATCTCATCCTACGCCAGAGAAGAACCAGAAGCAAAAGCTCCCCATAGATCACCCTGATGGAGAAGTTTCCTTAGCTCTCAGCAGCTGCATATTTTGCAGAATGAAAACCAGAACTATTCAAAAGAGTCACTTTCATCATTTAATATATCCACCTACAAACATGCCACCAGCTAAGCCTGTCAGCATTTAACTGCTTTAGCTGTCACTGAGCTGTTTCTTGCACCGCATCAAAACAAATCTGAGTTGCCTTGGTCACCTCATACAACAAGGCACCTCTGACAGTGAAGCGCTGAGCAAGTTTCCTGGCATTGATGGAATTTCTACCAAAAGGCACTTGAAAGATGCATCAAGCACAGTAATAATTGCTTCATTTGATTGGCTTCAATCAAACTGCAATATACAGCAAATTCAGAAAGAAATGCACAGACAACTAGAACGAAAGTATTCAGCTGAAGGAACATTATCAATGCAGTGAGGATGACAAATGAAATCAATCTTTTTAGATGGAATCAACTTTACTATGTGACCTTACTTGCTCTCCTGGATGTTTCCAGGAAGCTTTCCCAGAACTCCATTCCTCTCATCAGGCACGCTCTGACATACCCAGCACCCCTGACATCATACATGTTTAGATTATAACCTTTTTTTGTTTGCAAAGATGTAATTGCTTTTAATGTTGTTTTAACTGCTCGGTTTGATTTTCAGAACATGTAGCTATATGCAAAAGTAAGTAAACTAACAAAAACAATTAGCTTTTTAAATCTCAAGGGAAATAAAGACTGCAATAAAATGTTAACAGAATAAAACTCAAATATTCTTTGAAAGGAAGCTTCTGTGTTACCAGCATGACACTGAAATTTATCGAGAGTCTCAAAGCTGATTTACAAAGCAAATCACAAGGAACCCTCACAACAAAAATAATAATTCTTCCATTTGCCTCTCAGTGTGGGAGCCATCTAGTTTGGTGTTTATGCTAGCATTTCAAATACCTCAAAACTGCAAAGTCATTGATCAGCTGATATCGATACAAAACTGATTCAGTGTTGACAGATCTAGAAATAATTTCTCTTTTGAAGAAAATAATTGCAAAGATTAATTCATAAACACCTTCTAATAACAGCTATCAGGCACTGGGGGAAAAAACCCACAACATCCTTTAAACTTTCAGTTGACCTTAAACTCATTCAATATTATTGCAATATAGCATTGTGAGGTCTTCTTTCACCATATGACTGTTTCCAAACCAAGTTCCTACCAAAATGTTGCTTTGGTAATGAAAATAGGTGGAAGTGGAATAACATACAAAACAGGATTCAGCACCTCATACCACTGCTGAACCTCCATTTCTGACACGTTTCTCATTATTGGTACTCTTTTGATAGATCTTATCTGACAGAAGTATTTATTCTGCAATGATTACAAATAACTGAAGAGATTGAGTGCTGGGAGATGTTCTAGAGCAGAAAGTCTGAAAAGAAAAATAAAACCTTGAAAGTTCTGCCATACAAACTATATCAATTCTTTATTCTGGATAGGCAGTAACCTATATATGCACCTGTGTCACTAGGAGCACCTTTTTTGTCATTAGTCACAAGCAGGTGCTCTTCAATCATTAATCAGTGCTCCAGTCACTCCTGACCTCAGCTCTCTGAGGACAGCACCATGCACAGTACTGTTAGTGGGTCATTAAACTGGAACATTACAGCCAGATCAAAACTCAACCTCATTCTACCATGGCTTTTTAGCAAGGAAGCTGAAGTGTTACCACCAGCCTAGAGGAGCCCGAGGGCTTGCTGAGTCATCCTCAAAATAAGCTTTAATTCAAAACTGCAATAAACTAAGAAACAATGATATGAATGCACCTTACATAGAGGTTATTTTTGCTCCATCTCCCTACATGATCTAACCAAAAGTGAACAGATCCCCTTTACTCTTATTCCTCTGCCAAGGCAGGAAGCCAGGCCCAGCCAGTATCACAGACACAGCTGCACAGAGCCAGCTGCCACCCGTGGGCACCCCATGGAGCAGCATGGCTACTAAAGGAGATGCTCTCATCCAGTTTTATTTTGTCTCATTTCCTACCCCCAAATAAGCAGCTTGATAATACAGTTGCTTTCTAAGCACTAAGTTTAAAATTACCTCTTTATACAAGACAAAGATTGTTTCTTCAGCCTGGGTTTTTGGAATTGGCAGTCTAAAGTCAGCTTTTGCATTTAGTTGGAAAGCAAGTTAAATCTTTGCTTACAAAATCACTGGGAATACCAGAGTGTAAAGAGATTATAAACTAAAATGCTTTTTCTTGAATCAGCCTGAGGATCCAAGTGCTCCAATTCATACAATTCTTAGACTGCAAATCCATTTACTAAGGATAGGATTATACAGCACATGCATATCATTTTACATATGATACTTTCAGGCAATTTGAACTGACAAGATGGCTTTAAAAAGCCTTCAGCTGAAAAGTGAGCCTTACGGAAGTATTTACTTTTATTTCTCAAATTTCAATACACCCCCCCCAAGTTATCATGAAAATTTGACCTTCTCCAGACACAGATCGAGTCCTCATCTCAGTTGTGATCATTTAAGTATTGACGAGTAGATCTCACAGACAAGAGAGATGCAAATATTGTATTCTTATTTCAATCATATACAAATGATTAAAAAAAAAAAAAAAAAAAAAGAATCACACCTAGCAGCAGGTATCTAACATCACATAACAAAATCCTATTTCAGAACTGCACTTAGTAAAGTTCACCACACTTATTTAGTTTTTATAGTATGAAAATATAAATGAAGACCTCAACATTCTACAAATAAAAGGCCTGCTTGTTCAGAGACAGAGTGGAAACCTGCTCGCCAAGTTCAGGCATAGTAGTCGAATTCATGTGATTCCTAGTTCAAACATTTCTGAAATGAATCTCTTCTCCTCCTCTCACCACAAACACTTGGGCTTCAGAGCAACCCGAGAGCACACAAACAGCATTCCTCTTGGACAAAGCTCAACCACAAAATGCACTTCAACCACTAAAACAGATGGCCAGTCCATTGGAACAGATTAGAACTGTTGCAAAGTAAAACCCTCAAGAAATATACTGGGCTCTGTGCACCAAGCATCCTGCACAGCAACCCCTGCAGCACCACACTGCTGCACGCAGACGTGGCCCCTTGGCCTCCGTTCCCCTCACAGCCATAGGAAGCTTGCTCAGGACACTAGCAGGCAGTACATGCCACATATATGGCAGGGAAAAGTGATCTGGAATCAATGGGAATGAGAACAGACACTCCTTGCAATTGCAGAGGATTCATTCTTTGATTATAAAACAAGCAGCATCCTAAGTTTGGCAGCTCCTTTGCACAGAGTGAGCTTTCCTGTTCAGCCTATCTACAGAACACCAAAAATCTCTCCACACACTCCTCTGCCAATTCACCCTGTGCATACACAGCCAGCCTTCCTTCACTTCATCCCTAGCAATGCCCTGAGCACATCATCTCTGGAATGAGTTTGCAGGCACATGGGATTAGGTCTTACAGGCAGGGCAGTGCTAAGCATCATAACCTCAGAGGGCTCCTAGCACTTTATGTAGTTCCAATCACTCTTCTCATTACAGAGTCCTATAGATGCAGAAGAAACTTTGTATGTGCCAAAAGGGAAAAGAGGAATATTTTATGCTTAGACAGTAATTGTGAAAAATGGAGAAAATTAGACCAATAGCTTGCCTCTTATTAAATGTGCAGTTAAATTGCAAATAAAGACATTTAACACAAAGTATTGATCTACAGAACTAGATTTATGCCACTAAGTAGTCAAAATAGAACAGGGTAAAAAAAAAAAAAAAAAAAAGACAAGTTGATAGTAAACACTCAAAGTGTTTATTATGTGTTATAGATTAGTAGTTACTCATGTTCTCCAGTTTATCCAGTTTTGTTTTGTTTTGGGTATGCTACACACAGCCATACAGATCTGTGCTATTTACCTTCAAGTGTCTGTATTTTCTCAGCACCAAAGTGCAGCTTAGCCTGCATAAAAGATAGATGCGTTTGCTTGTATGCACTAGATAAGGCAACAGCCCAAATGAGGTCAATAACATCTGCCCGCTTCAAAATAGGAAAGAGCCCTCTTTGGTAATGCATTTAATATGCTGGCACAAGTGAACATTGGGATTTATGAATAAGTCATAAGGAAGCTCTGAGTCACCACCTGCTACTCCATTAGAAAACAGGGTGGCTACACGTTAGGTCACAGGTTGCCTTGCACAAATGCCTGTACAAAAAGAGCTGAGGTTTTAAACAGCAGAATCGAGTCTCTTATGAATAAGCTGGCAGAGAGTCCTTTTCCATACAGTGATCTTAAAATAGAAGTTAAATGTGAATTCCAACTCTTGCACTTGTATCAGAGTTTTGGAAAGATTTAAGTGCTCAGCACTGACACAAACATTGTTACAAACATTGCAACAACTCAGCTGTCAAACATGATCCAATAGAAAAGAAAACCAATCAAAGGCGAATTCAGAAAAATATTCAGAGATAACCCAGAAGTGGAAGACAAAAAGAGAATAACTGTTGTAAGAATTGTTGACTGTTACATCTCTTTCCAGCATTATGAGCGAATGGAGGATTTGTTTGTAAGCTACAAAGTGGAGCCCCTACTTTGTTCAAAGTTCAAATAGCACTGAATGCCACGACATGCTTTGAGAACACTCTTCCCATAGATGTGTTAAATGCAGAGCACGACTCCAGCTGCGATATGAAACTTGAGCTATGAAAAAAAAACACAGAAGTTATTTTAGAATCAGTTACATAAACGGGAAACATACTAACGTATACCAGATGTTAAAGCATTATGTTCCAAGGAAATCTCATTGTACTGCAATGGTATGTACTCAACACAACCTGCCGGGTAACACTCCCCTTCAAAGTAGATGTGCTCTTAGGAACAGGCTTATTAATCAGTGATCCAGAAAGGAAAGTCACTTTGCTTATTAAAGAGGAGAGATCCCAACCCTCTCTCATCTCAGGAGAGATATCCCTGGTAATACTTCAGGAAACTGATAATAAAGGCTTATTATCAAATCAGAGCTGCTGTGAGAGTAGAACTAGACATTTGCAGATAGCCCTCTATTCAGAAAGAGATGTTAAGGCTCAATTTCTAGTCCCCAGTGGACACTCAGCTATTGTAACTCCACAGGTCTGTATTACTTAGGATTTTTCTCTTTAAAATTAGAGGTAAAAAAGATGAGACGGAGACATCTTAGCACTTGTCATGACACTGCTAGTAAGCCAAACCCACAATAGTCATTATCTAAAAAGCTGCCAGCTACATGCTGCTCTCACTGCCTCACAATGTATTCAATCTCAAAAGTGAGTTAAAAAGACACCACAGATTTGCAGCCTTTATAGTGGGCTTAACTACTATTTCTGCCAACTTTTTCCCCGTTAGATTTTTCCATTCCCTTTAAAATTCCTTTAAGCTGCTGATCCTAGTGTCACAGTTAATGAGCATGTAAAACTCATCAGCAGCAAATTTTAAGAACCCTCCAAAGCTGATTTATTTTCTCCTTACAAGTGTGCGTAGAGATTCTTTCTGTAGCAACAAACTGCATCACTTCACTTCTGATAAGAAATAAAGATCAAAATACAAGCCAACAAAAATGCATGGTAGTTACTTCATATTTCAGACATATACTGACAGAACCTCCCATTATCAATGGATTATAGAGTGAACTGGCCCTTAAATATTATTTTAAATGATTTGTCAGTAATCACAGAAGTATCCATCTTAAAAAACGGTACAGTTTACTACTTAAAAGTGTGGATTGTTTACGCAATTATTTTTTCCTTAGATCTTGGAGAGCAATGTTTATGAAAACATCAGGTATCTGTAAACAGTACAGTCAAACTCACTTCAATATATTATTGTCTGAACATTATTGTTACTCAGAGAGGGATTTGAAAAAAATATATATTTCATTTAGTATATAACTCTTCCACAACACAATTACACTCTAAATACTTATTTTAGCAATCCATCAACCAGACATGCACCTATAACCTCTGATTTAGTGCAAGTACTTAATGATAGGGCCATTACTGGAGCATATAATGGTACCAAAGCTTTTCATATTGAGCAAATTACATAATTACTTGGTAAATATCAAGTGAAGCTAATTAGCAATTTCTCAGCCAGCATGCATCATCCCTCATTCTTAGATTTTTCCATTTAAGTTTTCCATGGACAACCAACTTTCAAATGTAGAGAAAAAGGACAGAGAAGATGGAAGGATGTCATACACGGGCATGATGTAACAACTTGAGTATCCATATGAACATTAAAAAGAACTAGAAGAGTTGTACATACTCTCTACAGCTACTCCAGCTGATTAGTCAAACACACTGATTAAGTCATTACTTTTAATAACCAGACAAACACAGGAGTAATTCACCTTCTCCAACTACTCTGCAAAACACAATTCATGGGATCATAAACCTGTAATAAATAGATATTATATCTTTATCAGTGACAGTTGGAACTTGCTGTCTTAATGACAGCTACTATTTGTTCACTTCATAAAATGCTATGAAGTATTTCATCATTTCATTTACTCAGTTATTAAGAGAACCGACTGAAAACAAATAGAAAAGCATCATGAAAGTGTATAATTTAGTAGCATTTGGCACAAGTAATTTTTCATTCTAATTAAATTAGATTTATGAAATAATAGAAAATGATCTTGTTCTATTTACCTTAAAGCTAACAGGAATTTCCTCCCCACAAGGCAATTTGCAAGTCAGAATTACATTACCACCCTAAGTAGGTACAAATCACCATAACCAGGGCAAGAAGTCTAAACAACACTTTGAATTACATCTTAAAAGATGAATTGAGATGGTGTGATTATAGTCACAGACATTGAAGATATCACAAAACAAAATAAAAGGTCACTGTGCAAAAGCAAGACAGGTCAAGTGTATGGAGTTGGAGAATATCAATTCAGAAGGAACAAAAGTCAGATAAGAGATTGTTCTACCAGATGTAAGAATTTCTACACTGGAACACTGGGAAACACGAGATCTAAGACATTAACTTGCAAGTCATGCAGTAGGCACTTTAAGTTATGACATTTGTCATTTTCTAGCAAATATCGTACCTAAATTTAACACCAAATGGGAAGGAATTGCCCAGAGTTAATAGAAGCCATTACTCTCATTCCCATTATTCAATATTCATATTTCTAGATTAAACTATGGATGTGAGGAGAAAGTAGAATAAAATGCAACATAAATTTAATAACACCATATACCTTAATAAATCATCTAAGTTGTCCACAGTACTAGAAATAAATCTGCCGCTGTGCAAAGAACTAGGTGATGTCAATGCTTAACTAACAGAAAGAAGAACAAGATCTACTAAACAGTCTTTAAAATCATGCTCTTAGAAGTGACAGGAATAACTTCAACTGGCCTGTTAGGGAAGAAAGACAATTGGAACAGGTGTAGAATAACTACATGCCACTAGTTACAGAGCCATAAAAAGGAAGAAATTATCATACAAGAGATGAGGCAGTAATAATATTAAAGCATAGGAAGCAGGAAACACAATAGAAAGATTAAAGTGGAACATGAACAGAGAGCACCATTTAATGACTAGAAGAAATAACAGCCTGGTAAGAGGACACTTGCTTCTCCTAGCATAATGAAGTCCAAGGGAAAAATATGACACTCAATATAAAGAATACAATAGGAAAAGCAAATGGAAAGGGAAAAGGTTATCTTGCCTGGACACCATATGCTCACAAAATGAGGTATACCAAGTCGATAGCATGAACAAGTTTGTATTATATGGTGTATTATATGTATTATATTGTATTATATGGTTTGTATTATATGGTGGCCCTGCTAGGCAGGGGGGTTGGAACTACATGATCCTTGAGGTCCCTTCCAACCCGGGTGATTCTGTGATTCTGTGTGTGATTCTGTGTATTAACAGCCTGCATATTCATGAAGTCAGAAGAGGGAGATTCAGGATGAACTTTTGAACAAGTTTATTGTGTATTTAGTTATGAAATTCTACCAACACCATTTTAAAGAGTTTGGGTGCTTACGGATCATAAAAATTCTACTAAACCTTATTTATTTAAGCCATACATTCAAAAATCATTAAAGGACATTTTGGAATATTTGCTCAAATTTCAGATTTCTTCCCACTGGATTTGTTTGCAGAGTTTGGTTTGTTTATAAATATCTAACAGCCTCTCCATGTGAGCTGTTTGGGAATATAACTAAGAACAAGAAAACTCTGCCACATATAGGTAACCAAGTGAAATAAAGGCTTCAATAAAATAGTATTTCTAGCTCTTTAGTCATGTTCTTACACACTTTTTAGGTCTCTACAAACAGTTGGTGCCTTTGCCCCTAGAAGAGCACGCATGGAATAGAACAAGAATCCCAAAATGAGTGAGGTGTGGGGGAAACAAAGCAGAAGGAACGCTCTGCAGAGGTGTCAGCAGCCAGAGATTTTGGTCATTGGCCAGTCAAACCACACAAAAGTGGGGCAACATCGTACCTGAAATGGGACAGGAGCAGTATTCAAACTGAAACTGGCAATCAGAACTTTGTCTTGCTGTCCAGCCCTGAGGACAGCTACCTCATTCTCTCCACACCACACAATGCAGCAACCCTGCAATGGCTTTCAGACCTGGACGTACTGGGCTTCATGAAGCTGGAGGTCAGGTGTACCCCCAACAGACACATCTACCTGCCAGATTCTTGAGATCATCAGTCAATGGATGATCTGGGAGCACAGCTCAAACGCAGTGGTGGCAATTTTATTTTAAAACACGAGCACACAGGGAGGAGATAACACTTATCCCATTCCTTCCCACTGCTCAGCAGTTCTGAGTTGACCACATTAATCCCAGTAGCACTGCCACTGGATTGCCACGTAGACTCCAGAAAATTCTGTTTTCAATAACATTCCTATATGCATATAAAGATATGCAAATAGTACACACTCACACACATATACCAATCTACCAGCTGCATAAATACTTCGCTTTAATATGCACGTCCTCACCTTTAAACTCACACAAATCCCAGTTGCTTTACAGACATGCCTTTTTAATTAATCCCAAATTACCCACCTTCTTAATTAATCCCAATTTACCAGAATGTTGAGAAGGCAGGTGAGTCATTAGAAAACTGAAGCACTTAAAGAAAAAAAAAAAAAAAAAAAAAGAAAAGAAAGGTAATACTTCCAAAATGAGGCTTTGTAAAGAAGTTTCATGTTAAAATAAAAGCTCACATATTCAAGTAGAAGTACCTGGCAATCTTAAATGATTACCTTTAAAAAAAAAAAAAAAAAAAACAAAAAAACACAGAAGCAGATGAACTGTAAGTTAACATACCAAGGGAACCAAGCGATTTTCATTTATTCAACAGTACTATATTAATTGCTAGTTGGAATTTCTAACATTTGGCCAAGCAGCATGCTAGGAAAGCAGAACCATAATAGGGGGAGTCAAGAAACTTGCAACATTTAGATTCAATCAAATTTCACAGTTCTGATATTTAATTTTCATTCTCCGTGCTCATAGTGTTTTTAATAGTTTGTAAGGCCCAAACAAATGAGGAAAAGCTGTATGAAAGAACTACTTGAAAATAAGAATTCCCTCAGAAAAACTAAGCATCACTCAGTATTTATCCACAGGAAGATGTAATATAGGAGGGGGAAAAAATTTTACCTTAGATAGAGCAAACAACAGAAACAGGTATAGAATCAAACATTCACATTTCATAGTAGCCATAAGGATTTTTTTTGTTGTTCTCCTTTCCTCCAGAATAACCTTACGTCGGAAGATCACACTTCTCCTGAACGTTTTTCCTTCTTTGCTCTTTAGGATAAATTCAAAAAAGCAAAAATAATGGTCATGAGCTGCAGTATGGCTTTCTTCTTTTTTTCCCTCAAGTTCCCATTCTGTTCACAGGCAGGATTCTAATTTCTCTTCTGCATCCACACACGGTAACACTCCCATAAACTTCATCATAGCAACCATTCTTTTCTAAAAAAGCTATTGACAAGCATAAATTAAACATTTTTAAAGAGGATAAAGAACTTTACCTGAACAGAAACAAACATCTCCCTTTATTCACATGCCTAAAACATGCTTAATGGAAATGCTCCTTGGGACATTTCTAATGCCAGAAAAATATTTGTAACCACAGCCTAAGAGCAGACAGTTGAGTAATTATCTTTTTCTCTGTGCACAACACTGATGTAAATAAATCAAATAAGACTGCTTACAAATTGAAGGCATTCCCAACATGGAACAATACTTGAATAATTTGATTCCAAGCCTATCATGAAGATTAATACAGCCCCCACCTTTCTTTAGATGAAAAGGATACTTCACCAAGGCATCTCCTACTTATATTATTTTAAAAAAAAAAAAAAAACCTAAAAAAGGGATGGCTGCACCATCCACCAGCCATGCAAACTTAAAATGCAAGGCACTAAATACCACAGACATTGACTAGCTATGTCATTCTTCCCTACTGCTAAGCATAGAATAATGTTAGGCTAACACACATTTCACCATCTGCAAATGAAAGGTGTATTATTGCCATGAACACAATTTCAAGAGTCTCCATTCCATCACATAAATTTCCTCAGGCTTACTTTCAAATTAGACAAACATATTCTAAAAAGATCAATTACATCATCTTAAGGCTGTAGCAATTGAGACTGAGTCCTGCAGTCTAACTGCAAATGAACAGTCATAATTCCTTGTTACACAGCAAATAATAATGCAGAAGCTGTATTCAAATTGTACAGTCACACCCAGGGATGCTTTCTGATGGTTTATATCTTCATGAAAAGCCTCTAAAAGAGACATTTCTCACCCTGTATTAATTAAAAGGCCCAAATCCTATTCTGCACTCCTATTTTGCTTTACTACAATACTTTCCTGTACTATGCAGTGACCTCTTTACAGAAAGTTTTTCACATCAACCCACCTAGAGCAAATACTTCTGTAAGTAGGCTGTACCTGTGAACCACAGTTTCTAGAAAACTACTTTCTGAAGTCTATCTATACCTACAAACACAGAATAAAATAAGATTCAAGATGACTGCTTATAAGAAAAAGTATAGCATTTCATAGAATCACAGAACAGCCTGGGTTGAAAAGGACCACAGTGATCATCTAGTTCCAACCCCTTGCTGTATGCAGGGTCGCCATCCACCAGACCAGGCTGCCCAGAGCCACATCCAGCCTGGCCTGGAATGCCTCCAGGGATGGGGCATCCACAACCTCTTTGTTCCAGTGCATCACCACCCTCTGAGTATTTCTGACATGCAAACATTGCATCCACATGGCTATGTAATTCTCTGTTTCCTACATAAGTGAATAACTTATACACCTGCATACACAACCTCCTAAATATCAGTGAATATGGATAAAAGTGCCCTTCGACGCTTAAAAAAAAAAAAAAAAAGCCCACAAACTTCTGATAGTCTGAAGAAACAACTGTATCCTCCAAAACTCTCATACCCCTATGAAAACCTACCCATAAGGGTTTGCAAAAGCAAGCAGGCTGGATGTATGCAGCCTGGAACTCAAGTCACTGTTGTAGAGTTGCACAGAACATCAGAACCAGCTTGTGCTCTTGAGTATGGGTACAAACAGAATTTGCACTGCTAACACTAATTGAGCAGAATCCACAGCCTTCCCCATGCAGTAACAACCTCACACACATCGCAAACCTACTGCCTCTAGCCTGTGACTCAGGATAGGATTTTTCCTTTTCTCTTGTCCATTCTCCTACAGAACTGCTCACAAGACCTTTCAGACTAGGAGGCTTTTGGAAACTTTTGATCATGTGTACCTTTAGCAAGAGAAAAGCAATAAGATGACAAGCAATCAATGAGAAAAGCTGTTCTTAAGTCTACACATGGTTGGATGGTTGCTTAAATGATAGAACCGCTTTATTTCCTGCTTGAGAGGTTTCTGTTTTTTCAAATATACTTCATAAAATACTCAACATACAGAAGATGAGTTTGCATAGCACAGTATCTTGTAGGTTGACATCTTCTTGGAAAGGCTCCTAAACACTTCTGCTCCACTGGGAAGAAGAAAATGATCATCAATTCCATACCTAGGAAGTTCAGCGCAATTAAAAACAGGAAAGGAAAAGATGTTGCTTTTTCCTCACTAATCTGTAGTTTTTCAAACATAGGATACTTGAGGATTTCCTCCATCAACCAGTGTTCTTTTATTTAACACGGTATGCTTTCAAGTAGCACCAACCAGACTAACTGATACGATACACTGAAGTCTAAACCAGCAACAGCACAGCTGTGAGAACAACAGAGTATTTCCTCCACTCAAGATGCTGCACCGCTATGTTCACGCTTGCCAAGCTCAGCATATGTTAGGTTTGTCATTCTCCCATGCCTGAATGGTAATTTACCCCCCATATCCAGTGAGTTACACAAAGAGAAGAAGGAAGCTTCCAATTTGAAAGCTACAGTACAGATCAGAGTACTGCAGGTTGCTCCACACTTTCTTTGATCTTCATAGAGAAACAAACCAAATTTTAATTGTTGTATTTTAAAAAAGGAGGAGCATGACTAATTGCATCCATCAGATACTTTGGTCTTCATTAGTAGATGGAAATTAAAATGGTCAAGTTTAATTAAGATAAAAATAAAGTGACTGGAGAACAGGTGATGTATGAGAGAACTATATTAGACCCTTTACAAGAAGGAAATATCCTTAGACAAGAGCTTTAACTGCAATTAAAAATTATTATTATAACAATTGGATACATTAAGGGTTGTTTTGTTTTGTTTTAATACAATCATTATTGAGTACGACCTCAAGGCAATAGAAATAAATAATACCAACTCAGAGGAAAATGCTCCCAAATTGCATTTCAGTACAACCCTGGAAGCCTCCACCATTCTGAAAGAATATAATATATACTGGTTCTGCTTTTAAGCCCAATTGCTACCTAAAAATGCAGCTGACTGACATTAGAAGCCCTGAGTCTTAGAAGGAATATTCTGCTTATCTTCAGCTGCGTGTCACCTCTGAGTTTTTATATGAAATTTCTGAACGAACACAAACCCCAAAAGCAGTAAGTGCACTTTAATGATGCATATAAAATCAGAAATAAAATAACCAAGCAATTATTGTGTTAGAAAACAGCTTTTGTGAACTGTAACATTAATACATTCAACTGCGGGTTGCACATTTTCCAAACGTTGCTTCAAAAAAATAACAAAAATAAGAGGCCAGGTCAACTACAAATTCAGTCCAGTTCCAACATCCTGGCTCATATGAATGGAGGACACCATCCAAGGTCAATTCTCTTTACCATCCCCTTAGCCACATGGACACTTATGTTTGCATTAACATAGGCCCAGACACACTGAACTGCTCCAGGATGCATTTGGAGCAGTCAGTCAAAAATATCATCCTTTGCTATAGATCCAAATCTGAAAAAGAAGCTTCATATCACATACATCTGATAATGCTACATGTAAAAGGTACCCGAAATAAAACAAAGCATTTCTTGAAGTCAGGTCAGGGGCATAATCACAGAAAATTGTATAAACCCAAGTTATGATTTCAATTCTGTCACTTATTAATTAACATTTAAAAAAAAAACAAAAAACTACACAGCTTTGGTTTTTCTAAGCATAAAACAAATGGGAGAAACTAGCACCTATTCCTCAAAGCCATGGTGATAATCAGCTCCTTAGTATTTAATTCAAGATACTAAGTACAATAGAGATGTGCCAAGATGAAGCACATCTTGAACACAGCTAGGGTTTGGATTCCCAGCCTCTCATAGCTATTCAGAAATTAAACTCTAGAAAAACTGTATCATATTCATTTCACAAATCACTCCTACAAAGTACTATTAAAAATGCCCATGTAAACAAAGTTTTAAACACAGGTGTTGTAGATTTAATACTTACATCACTTTAAGTTTTACATACCATCTGCAAAAGTACTTTTAAGCACAACTGCCTTAATGCTGTTACATCTGCTCGCACAAATGCAGATGTGTATGTTTTCAAAACCAACCATCTGCTTCTGTATTTGTTCTTTTCCAACAGCACCTTCCAGCTTCTGTCCCATGTTTGAAGTTATCCTCCACGAGGTGCCTCAGCTGAATTTGATAGCCAACAAAACATTTAGTGATACAAGAGAACTACCAAACCACACTGCTTAATTCAGTTACAACAGCTCTGTGATACTTCCTATGAAGCATGCAGTTCATTCCCTCTGGCACATTTTGTACATCCTTACACACATTTGATTATTCAACTGTATCCATCCTCCAAGCTGTGTTTGCACACGCATAAACCTTAATAAGAGTTTTTCTGCATTTGTTTAGCTTTTGATTTCTTGTTTTGTTCCTCTCTGAGAAGTATGTTCTCTTATATACTCTACACACTGTGGGAAGAAAATTAAGGAGTAAGCCACCTTATAGCTGAATTAATGCTCTTTTCAGTTTTCCTAATAAGGCTGGAATTCTAAGTCACTATTTCATATAAAAAGTCAGACTGGATAGAAGTTTGTACATTTTTTGAAAGCTGGGATACATACAAAGGAAATTATCTTTACTGCCTTTTACTCTTCACCACTATCTATTACAAAACATGTTTAACTACAATATAAGTTGACTATAAAAGAAAAAGAAAAATATATAATATTAATAAATTAATTAATATAAAAGAAAATATTTTGCTAATCCTGCCTGTGCTTGGATGGCAAAGATAAAGAAAATAAATATATATATGTATATATTTATATATATACACATATACACACACATTATATATATAATATATATATAATGTTATATATTATATAATATATATAATTTATAATATTATTATATAATAATAATATTATATATTATATAATGTTTATATTATATATATATATTAATTATATATATATATATATTTATATAAATATCAATGACATGTTTGTCTTTCTGCTCCTTGGTGCCTCATTTTTGCTTTCACCTTGAACAGAAAGTTTCTCTGACGCTCACCAGACTGTATCAAGCTCTCCTCCCTGGCTTTTGACCAAGATCATTTCTGTTCACACTTTACTGCAGCAACTGGTTAAGTATATATTTTCATTTGCAGCACTTTTGATCCCTCTTCAGTCCAAGTTCCTACAACTCAATAATTACATGCCAACTTTACCCACGGTTTCACTGAAGGCAAATTGTTAGCCTTCAAAGAAAGTAACAGAGAAGAAACTGAAAATTCAAAAATATGACAATAATCAAACATCTATTAAAAAAAATTAAGGTGTGTGTCTACAATAAAAGTCTATTTAATTAAAGATGGTGGATCCAGATTCCTGATTCTGGAACAAAGTAATGCAAACATCCTGCAAACTGGAAGCCCACGGGTCTCTGACATCAATATAGAAATGTAAAATCCAACATAGATCATTTTTTCATACAAGCAGAGTAACTTCAAAGTAGCTGCTAAGCAGTCATGAGTATGACTGTATCTCTCAATATTTTAATAACATTTAATCCAAGGGTGGGAATTAAGTCCTTCTGGGCGTTTCCATCTTAACTATAAGATTATCAGTGGTTTAGATAATGTACAAACTGCTTTTGCAGAGATTCTCTTATTCTAGAGAAGAATATTTTCTTCAAACATTCTGCAATAATACAGACCAGTTCCAAGTTGGTCTTAGGTCCCTCTGACCTAATGAGAAAGCTATTTGACACATATTTGAGAAGCACAGTACAATTTGGACAGGAGTAGTTCATGCCATAGTATTTATTACATTCTAGGAAGAAATGCATTCTCAATCTACTAAAAATCATATCTAGTTCGTGAGCTGTCCCCCATCATTACAGTCACAAATCACCTGAAGTCTTCAACCTTACAGGAAGTGCTTATTTCCTTTTAACAGATGAGTCACTGAAGCACAGAAATTAAGTACCAACTCCGTAGGAAATTCAGATGCCAAATGTCATTTTTGGTGCCTGCATCCAAACTTGAAGTCATTCAGTACCTATTCAATTGTCAGGTAATCCACAAATACAAATTACTCCCTACCTAAATAAGGTTTCCCAAGTGTACACTGCTTAAAACTTGCAGTGAGCAGTGCCTCTCCCTCTGCAGCTTGCCACCAGCTCAACTCTCGTGCTTGCTCGTTAGGCTTTTAATAACATATAGGGCAACCTCAATTCCTACTTTGAGAATTCCCACAGCTCAACCACCTCACATGAAGGCATGAAGGCATTCTCTCTGCTTATAGCTTACAGTTGTCTCTTAATCCAGTTAATCAGTAGAGGCCACTGCAGTGCCCAGACTCCCCATGTTTCACTCCTCCTTACATCAACTCTAAAGCACGTTTTCCAAGACCAGACCATGCAGCTCCTTGTAATTTCCACAAACACCAACAGAAAATTATTCTTCAATACTGCCTGAGATTTCCAGTGCATTTTCTCCACTGTCTACACAGCAGCATCTTAAACTAAGCTTTTTTCCACAGTACATGGAAGAATATCATATTAGCTCCTACCTTTCCCACCCACATTTTGAAACCAATAAATTAATACCAGTGTAAGATGGAATCAGAGGAGGAATCTCACAAACTACTCATTTGCATTTTTAAAGGATGATGAATTGTAGCAACGCATCCCAAAAATATGTTCTTTTTTGCTAGAGAAAGTAAGAGATGCATAGCATGAGACCATATATGTGCCAAACTGAATCAGGAATGAATGCTTATACAAGATACAGCTTTTAATAATATTTATGGACAGCTTTACACATCTATCCAACACAAGTGAGCCTTTACATGGGAATGGCAAGCAGGCATTGGGGCTGACATGGTCATCAGCCCTCAAGCTGTGGAGCACTCAGTCTGGAGACAAAGCAGGCTCCAAAATCTATGAGCCCTTTGCCTAGGAGCGCCTTCCCTTCTTCCCTCTCAGTGAGGAAAAGGTGATTGTTCTCAGCTACTCGGGAAACTTAAACCTGTTATGCTGAAGGCTCTGCAATGAAAGCAAGACTCAAAGCACAACAAAATTGGTCAATCCAATGAGACAAAATAATGATAAGAACAAGCTAAGGCAGTTTTCCTGGATTTAGAAGGATTACATGTTTGTTTTGTGGGTTATAGAAAATGCTGAGGAAAACTAAGAGAAGATTTTTGAGATGTCTGTAATGGGCTTTCAGTGACTGGAAGTACTGTCAGATGCTTTTCTAAACTGTGTGTTCTGCTTCAACAGGAGCTAACTCAGAACTACCCTACTGCCTACACAACACAAGCTGCCAGAACAGGCAGTTTCTGGTATTGTACACAAAAACCTGCGGATAACTTTCAAATATGAAGTATTAAGCAACAACAAAACACACATCCTACTAAAAGCCTTTTTCTTTAATGCTCAGAAAGACAGTTCCTCTCAATAAACACTTCCCAGTACAAATAGTTTAATTTACAGGAGAAGTTTAGCACACTTATGTGGCTTATGCATCTACATTTTAAAGACAGTATTCCTTATACTGGAAATTGTATGAGCTACCACTGCATTTTAAAGTTTTAATGCACAGAGTAACTCACACTGGAACAATTATTTTTCAGGGCATCACCACTAAACTCACTTTTAAGCAAAACAATGATCACATCTGACATAAAATCATAATGACCTACACATTCTCAGTAGTTTAATTACACCAATATTCACATGCTGGCTTATAACAAGACAATTCATAGGTGTAAATTCTTACACACAATTCCACTGGCTTCAGAGAGACTAATTACGTGCATGCCTTGAATTAATACAGGTCATGCTGATGACAAAGGCTGTTTGGCAACTGATAGGCTGACTCAGGATTTCACTATGTGTAATAGAAGCCAGCTTAATGAGGACATCATTCCACATTAAAATTAAGGCGAAGGAACTCTATGATATCTAGAAGGAAGGTTCCTTTTCCTATCCACATCTATAGCTCCCCTGGGTCAGTATGAAACTGGTAATCGGGCTAGCTCACAAAAAAATAAAGAGACTGGTCAGTGGGAAAGAGATTTTGCCATTGATACATTTCAGCTGCTAATGCTTACATAAGAAGCAGAAAGACACCTTTAAAGATAAGCACGAAGGATAAAGCACCTGAGGCTAAGAGCAAAATTGTAACTTTTTTTTTTTTTCTACAGATCATTTCTTCAGCAACTTTTGTTTCTGCTTACAGTCTGCGATTTAAGGACACTGCTTGTGCAAGTCATTCTGCAGACAATAGAATCCAGAAACTTTTGTAGGTGCTCTGAGAACACGCAGGAGGTAATTCAGAAGTGCAGTGAGAGCCTGTCTGAAGGGGATGTACTCAGAGGAGCTCACCTAACTGCTATGGTCCATATGACAGAACGATAGAAACTTGCAAGTTACCAAATAAACAAAGAACTGTCTGAAGACAGTTTTTTTTTTTTTTTTAATTTTTTAAATGTCAGCTGGGTATTTCCTCTCATTCAGTTAATTAAGAACTTAAAAGGAAGAGTTAATGCATGTACGGTCTTTGATTCTAATGTTCTTCTACATATCGGTATACAAAATAAGCCTAGAAAAGGGGTAACTTCTGATCCAACCTCAGGGAAACATCCCCCCTCCCCTGAGAGGTCATCCTGAGACTCACAAAATTAATGAAACCTGTTTTCCTGTAACACTCAGTCTGAAGATTGATTGACTTTAACATCTAAATACACAGACACTGTGACTGCAGCTTTTCCTGCTCTTGGGCCACTCGTAATGGTTCTCTTCCTGAATTCCCCAGAGTCTTGTAACTCAACTCACTCAATCTTCCCCACTCCCTTCTGTTCTAACTCCAATTGTCATGAAAACTGTAACTGACAAATAAACTCCAAGGTATACAACAGGAGGAAGGAGTAGATGCACAAGATCGTATCAAAAGTTTCATTCCTTTTGTAGGTCATTATAAATAAGTAAATTATGAGAATAACCAAGTTGTTGAGCAAAGAAATGTAGATGATGGTGTGTGTATACGGTAAGAGATTTACGGAACAAAATAAATCCACATCAAGTCTGCACTTTTAAACAGGACACGTGAATTGTAGTGTCCTCCCAGACACTGCACAGAAGTAAACATGTAGACTCATATTCTGCCATACAACTATGAAAAGTAGACTCAATGTTGTATATGCAGAGTTCAGCTAAGTCTGAAATTAGAAAATTAAATAGCAGAAGGACTGCCTTTATATATTTTCTAACAATCATCAGGTTCAATACTGAACTTCAACAGCATGGCCATAACCATAATGGGTTTTGCTCATACTTACTTTATACTTCCGTGCATATCCTGTGGCAACAAGCTCTATAATTTCATTATGTAGCACAGGAAGAGCTTCCATTGTTATTTTAAGCTTTCCACCAGTTCTGATGCTGTAAAACATAGCTGAAAATATGCCCTGTTGTGCTTCCCCGTTAGCTATGATTTTACATACCTAATTGCACTATAACTGCAGTAAGGAAAAGAGCCATCTTACCATACCCTTAAATATTCCTGAAGTGTGACGGCAAATATAGTCAAAGAGCTGCCCAGAACAGCAGGCGTTACCAAGGCAAAGTACTTCTCTCTTTCCATCTTATAGATACACCCGAAATAATTGATCTCCTTTTAGTGATACTATCTCACATGAATACATAATAAAAAGAGGCACTGAAAGCAAGAGACAAATTGAATGCAAGGACCGGTTCAAACAGCTCTCTCAACACCACTGTATCAAGGAAAAGTCCTGCTGTCTTTCCCACAACAAATAGGTGTCTCTGATGAACTTCCTCACCCCAGGAAAGGGATTAACAAGAAATGTTTACCTCTGCACAGAAACACAAAGCACAATCATTGGCAAGATAGCATCGTACAGAGCTGAAGAAATGCAAACTAACTTTAAGGAAACAAAATTCTATACATAAGATCAGGGATTTTCTTTTCCAGAAAACATGAATTCCAATTACTTCTGCTGTTACAATGCACTTCGGTAAGATGTTGGTCTTTAATGAAGACATCTGTCCTTAACCAGCCTCTTATTCCTCACTGAGCAGAGCAAACTGTTGTTTTTACATATTGTTATACTTTTCTGCATAAGGAAACATCAGCACAGCCTGTGAGGCACTGCAGAGAAAGCACACACTAGTGCCAAAGCCCTGCTAATTACAGCAAGCAATACACAGATTATTCACTAATTTATGTCTAGGACTCAGCATTTGTTAAGACAAATCATTTTAACTCTACTTCTACACTGCTAAATACCTCCAACAGCAGACTGTCCCTCAGCAAGGGGATCGAGGCCAAGTTTCCAGCTGAAGAGTTTCAGCTGCAGACAGAGCTTACTGGAAGAGCAGGAGCTGATTGTACCATAGAAGCATTTCCCTTACCATCACTCTAAGTGGAAGTCGCAGTCATTTTGTTTCATACAAATTCACCGTAATAAGGTCAGGTTCTGAACATAGAGTTATTATAATTTAATAAAGCTTAATTAGAAATGCTACAGCTTATTTGGTATCGAATGGTAGGAAACACAAACATAGCCACTAGTGCCGCCACTGCAGTAGGCCACAGAGAGGCACAGGGGTCACAAGCAGGTGGAAAGTTTGAGAAATACAATCTTCAAACGAAGCAGAGCAAAACCAAGGCATTGCTACATGGCCACTGTGTAGTAACAAAGCACAACCTCTCACCCAGGCTTCCTATAACATGCATCTAAACCACAACATTTGGACTTCCCTAAAGAAAGCGATAGAAGGAAAACAGCAACAGAAAGATGGGAAATCAAGCACAAGCTTAAAGTCCAGACTGACCGCAGTGTGTCAAACCAGTTTTCATCTGCAACATTAAGATTACAGATGCCAAGATTACAGAACATGGATTTCTGTTCTGATGGATCTGACAACTGTTGGCAATTTCATTAGGAAGAGAGCAGCTACTAAACACTAGTTTGGGATGCACTTAGGATTTTTGGTTTGGTTGGTTTGGGATTTGTTTTAAACAACAGGTCTCAAAACTGGAGAAGTTTGCACAGTGAACTAGTATCCCACCTGCAGGTTTCTTGCATGCTTGAATTTAATAATTACTGTATATAGTCTTTAGAATGCGATCAGGTGCAAAGAGAGAAGTGCTTTCCAATTTCAGCATTGAAATGCCATCATTTCAAACAGAACGTATGCCATTGAAATTATTCTTGTTTACATAATGATGCAGGTAAAATTCAAGTAATGTGAAGATTATAGTGATTAGGGACAGCCACATTTAGTCATAGAAACTTCCACAGAACATGACTGCTAAAAATATTTGATCACACTGAAGTACAACTAGATGAAAATAAAACTCAATGTATCTACGCTTGTGTTTTTCCTTGACATCTTTGGAGCTATAGATTCGAGGCTCCCTGCTATAAGAACAGACACTGCTGCCCCTTTAGCTTTCTTATCTTACCTATCTTCCAAGTACACAAACAGAATTTCTCACTTTTTTTAAATATCTAAATTTCTCTTCTCCATTTTGGTTCAAAAAAAGATTTTCATCCTATCTGAATACAAGGCAGTGGAAAGTACAGCAGAGAAGGAACTAGACGCAAATGGCCTTCAGACAGCCATTTTGGCCAGACAGTAGTTTACTACCAAGCAGAACTGAGGCTCATGCTGGGAGATGACTGACACAGCTGTGAATGCAACAGTGAGAGCAGCAGCACCGCTCTGTTTTCACAACACAAATTTTACAATGCAAGGAGTAAATAACAATGCTGATAAGTACAAGTAGTGTAACAGTGCTAAAGAACCTTTTCACCTATTTCCCCCTGCTCCCATTCCCCCCCCCCCGCCCCCCCCCATCCACTCCTCCTTCATCCATTTTGCAAAGTACTCTGCTCACTCAGTAGGTCTTCTACAGGGAAAAGGCAAGGTTACCATAGTACTGTCCATTAGCTTTGACACTTCCTTACTAAGATTGATCAATTATTTTTGATGTCTCTCTACTATGCTGTTATTTCCCAATCCAGAAAAGTAATAAAACTGAAAATATTACTCATCTCTCACAAAAGAATTAATGGTCCCAAGATACCCCTAGGTAGTATTTCTCCTGCAGTAATGTTTCTCTTGCTTGCTAATGCAACTCCCTCACTCCCAGAAGAGGGAAAATAACCACATTTGATTTATACAAAGAAGAATAAAGATCCCTTTATTTTGGTACGTTTCAAGCTTGCCCTTAATCCTTTTCCTCAGATAATTTGGTGACAGAAAACTGGCTTCACACCTGCCTGGTTTAGGTCATTAAAAGCTCATTTTTAAATTTAACATAAGACAGGCACACACAGCAACTTTGAACTACTGAACTTTGAAATACTATAAACGTTTAGCTTGTAAAAGTTCCTATTAACATTCTTACACATCACACTTTATAATCCACGTTAATTTTTAATGCAGTTATAATAGCCAAACACACTTTTCAATCTTTCTGTTATTTTGAAACATTCTTCATAATAGCTCTTACCGTAAGAAACGACGACTCCATGGTGATACAATTCCAACACGACTGGTCAAATAAGAGTACTACCATCACAAAAACCCAACCATGGCAATCCGTGTATAAAGCAGATAGTCACGCTTCACAGATAAGTGGAACAACATACTAAACTTCCATAATAATAAATCAAACAACTACGAATAACTGCAGAAGTCAGAAAGATCCTCAGTCAGCTGGTCCTAAAGTAATCTAACATTCATTTTCCAACTGTTGTGTAAATACACTCAGCTCATCACCCATTCAGCACTCTTCTGAGTTTTGGCAATTCAACACAGAGCCACTCTGAGCTGCTGCTTGCATTGCAACAGCCATGGCCATATTTCTTAGCATCAGGGTTTGGAAAACGTTAGAACTCAGAATGCTTATTTTCATTATAGAGTACATTTCGCTTCTAAGATTAAAGATGAGCTATCGAAGATATACTACTACTGAGAAAGCCCTCAGCAAATTAAAAAAAAAGGAGGGAGAGGTGGGGGAGGGGGTGCAGGGAACTCCAACATAATTGCAAAAGCTCACATCTGTGACAAAAGCCATAACACGAGCATCACAGCCATTTCTGAAGCTAATCATGCAAGAACACAGAGGAGCTAATAAAAAAAAAAAAAAAAAAATCCATTCTGATTTCACCAAAACTCCCAGAGGCACATCGATTAACCACTGCATTAGCCAAGCTCAGAAGAGATGCCCTTTCAACACTCAGGCAGAACTTCCTCTAGGTGGGGATGGATTATTAACTTTCCACGAGAAGCGAGCAAAGAAAATGTAACCACTATGCCTCCACTCATTGAATTCTTCACCTGACAAACACAATGAGCATAAAGAAACATAAATGCTGTAACAAGTAATGAAGGATATGCATGTGAGGGCTCACTAAAGGCTCCAGTAACCATTCACAAAACACACTGACAAGCTTTGAAATCGAGGAGATGAAAATTTCCTTCAGCCCTTACAGTATTAGGGTCTGTAGTGCCGGGTGCCAAGGTAGAGGATCTGAGTAATCTCTTTAAAGGAAGGAAATACCTGCTCTGCCAGTCTGCTGCAGATCATCACGCACAAAAGACGATTCACCTGGGCCTCTGCTCACCCAATCCCCACAGCAATCCTCCCCTCGTGCCAGGGCACAGGGCAGACACCAGCCCCAAAGCCTCAATGCACGGAGGTAGCCGGTGACCAACTCTGAAACATTGTTATTGAACTCATCTGCAGACAGGATCCATTGTATTGCCTCACGTTTCACCTACAACCGGGTTTCCCGGAGAGAGGCATTACGCTGGGAGTATTTGGTGGGTTTTTCTGCAACATGTGCCTCACTTCAGCTGCACGTCTGGTTGTCAGCTGCTCCCCAACTCCCCATGCTAACAAGTCACTCGATTCACTTTTTGCTTACTTAGGACTGAGAGAATAAATACGCAAATAGTTAGAAGATGCACGAATTACATGGCTTAACTTTAGTAGTTGGAAGCACAGTTTAAAACAGATAATTATGGATGCTTTTAACCTTAAAGTACTTTGCAAGGAGTACTTGCAAGGATAAAATCTGAGTTCTGTAAGATGCAGCCTCACCAGTATTTTTCTTTTAGCTAGATATTAAACACTTCCCAGCTGTATATGTCAATACAGTTAAGAAGCAAGAGCTCCTGCTTTTCCAGCTTTAAGGAGGCGTTCTACAAGGGAATGAAATGCAGTGTCCTGTCCAAGGTTATACAGAGAAATAACAGCAAACTGTTACCTCCAGCAGCGCTCCTCACTGCCAGCCCTTACCCTGACACCAAAGGGGGTGGGGGGAAGTGACAGCCCTATAAATTAACTTTTCTCTCCAACCACACATAGAAAAGCAAGTGTCAGTGTGTGGCTCTGATCAATGGCTCCATTTCACATTCACTTTTTGAGAATAAAAGCTAGATCCAGCACCACCAACCACTACTTTACGTTTACATCACTGTTTCCTCTCCTCTAAACCTCATCGTGGTTGATGCACATTTCACTAACAGTTATATTTATGTCATTCTGGACGTGCCCTAACTTGGGTTAAACACTTGTAAGAAAGGGAGCACGCAACGAGCAAGAGACTGTCACTCTCCATAAGGCAAAAGTCACCAGTAATTTTCGCTCACTGGGCCATTGGGCAATCTCATGAGGTGCCCATGTCATTTCCATGACACTTCCAGAAGGGACAGCAGCGACACAGCTTTAGGCCGACTGCTGGGCTCCCACTGAGAGCAGCGGTAACCGCGTCCTGCATCCTCTGAAGGAGGGAGCAGGAGAGCTATTTCATCCCCAACTTCTGTCACATCTTTCCATCACACGTGAACAAAATCACAGAAAATAATTATAAGGAAAATAAAATAGGAAAAGCGTGAGCACCGATCTCAAAAAAGGAAGTGGCAATAAGCAGAGACTTACTTGAACCTGCCCTGGCAGTGCTGGCACTGATCTCCCACCCAGCCCTGGTCGCAGACGCAGGTAGAGTTGACACAGTGCCCCGAGAAGCAGGAGATCTTGTCGCAGGACTTGGACTGGGACACCTGGGCATAGAGGGCCAGGTAGAGGAATCCGTAGAAGAACAGCCAGCTGTTGACGTCCAGCAGAGCGGAAAAGCAGCAACAGCAGGCGGAGGGGAAAGGTCTCCAGGCGCCCAGGGGCGGAGGGGCGGCCCCAGCTTTGCTCAGGGCGCTGCCCGGCTCCGCGCTGCCCGCGGGGGCCATGGGCCGAGAGCCGGGAGCTTCCCGAGAGGACAAATAATCCAGCCGGCGAGATTCAAACCCGCCGCTTCCCTCCGGCCTTCCTCCGCTCCCTCCTCCCGACCCCACCGCCGGCTCCTCACTCCCGAGGGGAAGCCCGGCAGCCCACGGCCATCCGCCCCTTCTCTTCTTCGTCCTCCTCGGGGCTCATCGCTCTTCTTCCATGGAGGAGGAGAGCTGCCTCTTGACCTTGCGCTTTCTCCTCGCAAGACGCGTCCCTCCCCCGCGCGCACACACCGCCCTCGCGCCGGCACCCCGCGCTCCCCCTCTCCTTTGTAGCCCCGCCGCACACACGCAGCAGCGGCAGGAGGAGCGCGGGAGGCGGGGGCCGCCGCCGTCCTCCTCGTCAGTCAGCGAGGGCGGCCGGGCCCGGAGCCGCTACGGCATCCCGCACGGCGCGGGGGGGATGGGGAGGGGGGGCGGCGGGTCGGAAGGGACAGAGGAGCTTTTCTGCCCGCTCCGATAGCAGCCCTAGAGGGGCAGAGCGGCGGGAGAGGTGGGTTAGCAGCCGTGCTGCGTCCCGGCTGACAGCTTCCAAGCAGCCATTTTTAAAGGCTAATTGTAATCCCCTCTCCGCGCCGCCCGCTCGCTCTGCCGCCCCCCCCTTCACCTCCCCCCGCTCTGCTTGGAGCCGTCCCTCGGCCGAGCCTTTAGCGGGAGGGAAGGAGGGAGGGAGCTGGGAGCCCGGCAGCAGCCACCTGCGTGCTGCAACGGGGGTGCGAGACACCGCGTGCCCCCCAGCGCACACGCACGCTCAGACCGCACGAAGCCCGCGGGACCTTTAAGGCCGCGGGTCAGTCGGCAGCGCCGCTTGCAGCTTTGTTCCCGCGTGGCTTCGTGGGGGGTTGGCTGCGCTCTGCAGGGGCCGAGGGGCGGGAAGGGAGGGCACGAGGCCTGCTGCGTTCTGCCCGCGCGCCCCGGGCCGCCCCTCCAGCGTCTGCTCGGCATTGGCCCCTCGCCCTGTAAAGTTCAGAGGCGGTTTTCTTTAAAACCGTGGCGGGCAGTGCTGGAAGAGATGCTGCAGCTTGCCGTGACAACCCTGCCTTCCTAGCAGTTACTCCATCTTCGCGTTTTGCAGTTGAAATCAAGGCATTGCCTTCCACCCTGAGCCTGTTGTGTGGTCGTAAAAGTTCCCAGATCAATACTAAAGGAATAATTGTAATAAAGTTGTCTGAAATGTCCTTTTTTTTCCCCTGCAAAATGTGCCATACATGGCCTGCTTTTTTCAGCTTTGCTGTAATGTGCTTTCATTTCACAGTCAGAAAACAATCCTGAGCCCTGCTGGCAAGCAGTTAGGAATATAGCAGCAACTGAAACTTTCTCTTAACACTTAATTAGAAAATTTATAACAGGATATCTCCATTCCAAGAATATAAGGGAAAGGTAATTAATTTTCTCTCCTGTTAGTATTTAAAACCAGATAGGTCTGAAGTGACCCTTATTGGACCATTCTCCAGATTGACTGTTCCCAGATTCCACAGGCCTCTTGCCCGTGTGGAGGAACTGCTTGGTTGGCTTTGGTGCAAAATCGATGTCATTACTCTATCAGTACTACAGAAGGAAGCACAACAGTACCTATCAGTATCTATTTGCATTTTTACACATTGTGAGAGTCTAACGAAAGCTAAGTGCAATACAAGCACTCAGAGAACTTTGTTGTATGCACTTTGCAGTCTTAATTAAGAGAATACCTGAAAATTTGTGCTTGTGGAAAGCAGAGGTGAATAGTGATTCATCCAGTTGCCTTGCAAAGGCTGTCAGGGGGACCACAGCCGCTCTCAATCCAGGAGTCTGTACATTGTCTTCCTAACAGAGCTTATATAGATCACTGCATTGTTCTGGATCAGACTGATTTCTCAGCTATTAGGGATCTCTTTGTGTGTGTTTTGTAACGAATTGGTGAGTTCACGCAATGAGAGGAAATGGAAATTGTGTTGCTGCTTTATATTTTACAAAAAAAAAAAGCTGAGGCTGAAGCATTTGCTGAACAGTCTGCTAATTGTGCAGTACTACATGTGATTAAGGCTGCTGAACAACTGTCCTCTGTAAATACCATTATCAGACCAGAAGTGCAGTTAATACAAGATTACAGCCTAAAATACAAAGTCATTTCAAGACTACTTTTTAATCTCATATACACTTTCAGCAATTTTTTTTAGGTTAACATGGCTGGAAGATACATTCTTCCTCCACTTTCTCAATTCCTTTATACCAATCAAGACATTTCTAAGATATACACCATCTTTTCTCAGCCTGAATGAAGATTTTGCTTCAGATTTACAGAAGTCAGCCAAGTTTTTTAAATTAACACCCAAAGCAAAGCTAAGCTTCCAACAATTCATTACAAGACACACACAAAAAAAAGTTTAAAATCACAACAATCAGTGCATATTTGTCCTCCAAGTGCTAAATTTCTTCTTTAGTCATGAATACATAAACACAAGAAAGAGAAACCTATACTGGGCAGGGCCATTACACGACTGGATTAAAAACACAAATAGGCCATCAGAAAAGGACAGGATAGATATCAGAGGTGCAGAGAAGAGTACGACAGTACTCTTACACTGCATAAACAGTCCTCTCTAGAAGCCTAAACACTACTATAAATGTTTCTAGATTTAGAATAGTGAGGAGAAAATATTGGATAGCTATCTTCTGGGTAGCTATGAAAATGAAGAAGTGCAAACCTTTTGGCTGTTGTATGTCACAGTAATGCATTAGATGTTTCATAACCCCGGGAAATGAATGATGTGCAAATGCCAATATTGGTACTCTTCTGTCCTGATTTGATGAGAAATTTCTTTTTTGTCAGATGAAGTTAGCAGTTCTGGCTGAGAGAAGTCAGATCTGTCAATCTGCTCATTGTTACATGCAGATCTGTAAGTTCTGCTTTTCTTGGAAGTGTGACATTTTACACCCTTCATCCCTCCAGTTCTTGACGTAGAAAACATTTACATTTTTGAAGGGCTAATGTACTAAAAAGTCTTTGGTCGAATTTACAGCTTAGAAGCGTTTGAATAACTCTTCAAAAGTTTTAAGTTGCTGATTTAAAACAGATACTGAGAATAGACTATAGTGAAGTGATGTCAAGGGTATATTGAAAAAATATCTGGCTAGAATATATTTATCATATTGTTAGCTATTGCCATCAAAATCTAAGGACTAGCATTCAAAAATAGTGATGGATTTGTGTTCAGAAAAAACATCTTTACACCTATTTAGAGATCCATACAGCTGCTGTTCCAGGCAGGATGGAGTGCATACAGGGAAAATTTGAGGACAGTACAACCAGCTGTATGGAATAGGGAGAAGAGATTACCTTTGTGACTGACCTCTGTGTGAGGATATTAAGAGAAACAAATGATTTCCATGCCCTTCTCCTTGGACAGACATCGTCAGACTCATTAAATTAAAGTGGCCAAGCTTTGCACTGCTTCCAGGCAGGGATGTTTAGATCTGAGCTGGTTACACTAGCATGTAGATTGCCATAGCAGAGGGTAATATCTGCAGAGTGGTGCACAAGCTGTAGTGCAACACATACAGGCATACAGGCTTTACTGCATGCAGTGTACAAGCTTCTTAACTAACCTTAAAAATATAGCATAGATATAGACTTTCCCTTTTTTTTCCCCAAATGTGCCTTGGGTGGAGGACAGCATAAAGCCTTTTTTCCTAAATCCCATTTTTCCTTGAGTGATACTGGGGTACCTTTGCCATTCCATATAAGCCTTTCTGTCCTTATGACAACCATCAGTCTCTTCCGGAAGGTAAAACAAATTTATCCATACTCAGCAGATCCTCTGGTTAAAAGAACAATGCATGTTACAATTTTCTGTTCTAATTTGTCTTAACCAAAGTCAGCTCTTGGGAGGCATCAGTTTTGTAAATTTAATAATATAAGCACGGAATCAGTTTTGAGATTTCAGACTTTAAGAAAGTGATGGTACATACATTGATTAGTTCAGCGGTTGAATCAGAAGGGAGCAATTACACACGAAACCATCAGTGTCCTGTGACAAGTATGTATGGGAAAGTCGAATGCTCATTTCACCTGTTCACAAGAACAGTACTGTTTGATATTCTCCTGGAGAATCTGTAAGTTCTTAAGGAAAACCAGGCGATACGACAAGACTTCAAGAACATACAAAATCTTAAGCTACGTGTCAAGTAGAAGCAGGTACAAAGAGCAGATGGCAACTTGGTTATATTTTAGTGTTAAATCCAAGCTATGCTCTTTGTGACTGATAAGCATCTCAGGCTTTCATGTTTTTAGGATTAAGTCTTACAGAAATTAAGTTTGAATATCTTCTTTTTTTCCAGCAAAGAAGGCATGAGGATACTTTTATCCTGAATATTTCCTCAAGTATCTCTTATGTGAACATCCACCCATCAATCAGCTCAGTGAAACTGTTTTCTAAGTTACAGTTCATGGACAAATTTTTTTTTGGCTGGATCACCCAAGGCAACATTATTATTGTCTTCCAGTCTCTATCCACTGTCACAATGCCATGTGTGCTTACCCAGTGCTAGAAGACCAGTTCTGAAAAGTGATAATGTAAAGGTTTAGAGAGTAGGAAGATTAAAAGGTTAAGAAATTGGCATTTCATTAGAGTTTAATATAATTCTCCTCCGTTGACATTGATCTTGACTCTTACTACAGTCCTTTGAATTTTTTTTTTAGAAAAAGGTTTTAGATGTCTGGCTTACACTTTCCACTGAAAGAGATGTAATTTCATGCCACACTGAAACTTTGATACATCCTGTAATATATTACAAATTATCAGGAAAACACATTTCCCATTGCAAGTGAAAAATACTCAGCCTTCTGCTGAGTATTTTTCTATATCTGTTCAGCTGCACTTCATTTTCATTGCTATTCCTTCTGGATTTTCCCACAATCCTGTTTAATCTTGACTACTCTCAAGCGTTTCTCCTTGTCAGCAAAGCTGCATCTCACAATTCAACCTTTCTTTCACACCATTAGTAGATGTGCTGAATTTATCCAAGACTCTTAACGATCCCAAAGGGACGTAGCTATTAGAATTTTTCTAGCTGAGAAAACATTTCTTTTAGTTATTTTCTCTCATTCTTTCCTAAATCAGGAAGTGATCTTTAGGATTGATGATACTGCTGCCTTTATTTATGTATCTGTTCCTTTTATTCACAAGTTTCAGCAAAATGCTGAAAAATATATTTGATGGTAATGAAATTCAAATGCCTCGCTGGGATTTACACTCCTCTTTCAGATTTTAGCACAGTTTTCTGTGTTTTTCCAGATCAGGTTTGTTCACTGAATGATGTCAGAAAAAGCCTTACTTAAAGAGTTTGAAAATAAAAACGAACTGTTTGCTCCAATTTTCTCTCATCCACTATTTTTTATCTGCAGGGCTTAGGAAGACCGTGTTTACTATTATTAATGGCCTTCTAGTTTTTCCTCATCACATTATATTTTGCCCAAGGGTTTTGTATGTACTACACTAATTACCTCCAAGGCTGCTAAAGCACTTCTCAGCCCATACTTCCAGGCTGGCAAATTTCATCCATTTGAAAAAAAAACTGGGAAAATTTTGGGTAGCTGCTAAATCAACAGTACAGTAAGGATCTTGGTTTTAAAACTTTTCATCTTTTATTTATATCACATTTCAGTCCCTTTGGAGTGATAGTGCCTCATCTTAGTGATTCCATTTCAATACGATCTCATGTTGTATTATTAATTTTCTTAAAAACAAAATGGGGTTAAACAAAAATGGGGACTGTGATAACTTCTGGAATGCTCACTTTTTCTATTTTTTAACTTTTTGTTTTGCTTTTGCTAAAAATTGCATTTTTCTTTCCTGCATTTGGAGCCTGATGAATTTTCCTCTTGGTTCTCTTTTATGTAATGAAATGTAAAAATATCTACACTTCTCTGCATGCTCAGCTAATACTTGAGCAGTTGAGCTATTAAATTTGGAAAGTGATGCTTGCAGAAAATGGAAACACAAGCACGTCGGGTAAGTTGCAACAAGGAATAATGAGCCAATGATTGCAGTAGGCGTAATAGAGAACTGGAATAAAACAGTGCTCATTTTTTGACCTTCGCAGAAAACTGGGAGAAACGGGAGGCTGTGCATGCATTGATCCTTGCCTTGTCTTCCATGCAGATGTCAAAAAAAGAATTGAGCAGATTAATTTTTTCCCTATGTATTAAAGTTGAAACATGCAATATATGCCAGGAATCTAATTGGCATATTGCATTAATTCAAGGAAATTATTTTCAGTAATTTGAAGGAATAATTCTCGTGTATAAATATAACATTTTGACAAGCACAGCAGCAGTTATTTAATTAGCTGAAGACATTAATTTTCCAGAAGATACAAAGTAATACATTCCATACCTGCAGCTTGAAACAATGATAGACCATGCCAGAGGTGATGTCTGGCTGCACAGAAGGTGGGCAAGCATCTCAAGAGGAAAGAGAGAACGTGAAGTAACACACCAAGCATTTGAAAAACAGAACCACACACGCTGCAGTCTGAGATCTAAGTAGCTAGCTGTTATGGTGCTGATACACTGGCATGGTCCGTGTGGTGGTACAGCAGTGTGGTGAAACAACAACACTTGAACACTGTCAGAGAAGTGTATAGCATGATCTAGAAGAACAAGCATAGGAAAAGTCATGTTGTGGCTTGAAAAAAAAAGTGTCAGAAAGATTCGCTGAATAACAAGTTAAACTATGTGAGTTAAAAAGAAATAAATGCTCTTAAAGATAGGTTTAAACCAAAGATTTTCAATATAGCAACTACTGGAGACATCCAAGGGACAGAAACTAGAAATAACTAAATGGCAGGACCTAGTGGTTAGATGGTAGTATAACCAACCGTGTGGGAGCTGCTGGAAAAAGCAGGACATGGATTGTCTATCCAATATCTGAATGTGTTAGGGACTGTTTTTTCTTTCATGAAGTGGAGGAAATTACACAGAAAGTAGCTATTTTAGATTTAACTCAAATTCTTTTGGAGGAAATGGTTGAGAATCTTAAAGTGGAAGTTAATTCAAGTGAAAGAGATCATAAAAATGATAAGTCTTCCACTCTTCCTTTAAATTGCAAATAACAAAATAAGGGTAATGGACTTCAAATGGCTCAGGGAAATGCAAGTATCTGAGAAGAGATAAGGAAAAAGAAATACACAAGATAAAGGCATAACAGCAAATTATGCTAACATGGAGGAAAGATTTGAAGTACATCAAAAATTAATGTGATTGCATCAAGAACACTTTAACAATCTGAAAATCTAAAAGAAAATCATAAAAAGTGGGGGGAAAAAAGGCACATATGTGATGATAAGTATAATGAAATAGAACAAGCAAAGCAGAATAAAATTAAAAAATGCTGAAGCACAGAATGAGTCAGAAGTGGCATGATAATATTTGCATTCAGTTCAAATGGGACAGATCTGTGCTGCAAATAGTAATAACTTCTATGGTGGTACATATCAGCAGACTGCTGTTTTCCACAAGGATTATGCCACATCACAATGCCTTGTTCCTTGGATTTGACTCTTTTTGCTCTCTGAATTCACTTGTATTCATGCTTTACTTCTCTAAGTCTCCCAATAGTGTGATTTCAAAAGATCAAATCAAAGAATGGCAGTGGAGCTTCAGTGTCACAGGTGCCCATTCCAGCTGTGGTAACTGCAACTGTTCACCATCATTACAAGATGAGGCATACGTTAAAATTAATTCCATGTATCACAGTTTACTTCCATCAAGGTTGCACATGGCTATACCAAATATTAAAAGAAGATCAAAACAAAACTACAAAGCACAATTTTCAATTACATCCCATGGAGCATTTTTGTGATTTCATCATAAAAGTTATTAGCCGTATGTCAGAATCAAGATGGAGAACCATGTAGTCGAAGGTAACACTGTGGATTGATTACACCAATAAAAACAAATCATTTAGTTATGCCACGATGACAAATATCTTCAGGCTACAGGAATGTTTAAGAGTAGAAAGGTTCAAAAAAATGTCACTGAAACACTGTGCAAGCAGAGTACTCTTGTTTCACAACTTTTTTTTTTTTTACATGGCTGCATTATTAATTTCAATGTATTCTATGCTTCTGTATGTTCTCCCAATCCCTCTTTTTTTCCAGGCTATGGGAAGAATGTTTTGTCATTTACCAGAAAACAAAGTGAGAAGAATCATATTGAAACACTTCAGTATGATTCACACTCAAGAATCAGGCTGAAACACTTCTCATCTGTTCAAATATTTCAAATGTCTAATTGCACTGAAAAGAATAACTTGTAATAAACTTTGTCTAGAGAATTTATTGACTGAAGAGCCACTGTGATGCAAGACAAGTTATTAAGTTTTAACTTAGGTTTTCATTCTGACCTTTTGTGTTCACATCCTTTCTTGTTTTTGTCAGCTTAACTTTTAACTTTTTTACTTTTCTTCCATTATTTTCCAAATTTGACCTGTCTTCTCTTTATCTTCCATGTTGACCTTAGAAAAAGACAGCATCTTCTTGGTAATCTAAGAGCAGTTGGAAGTTATCCTAGACTAAAAGAAACTAAAATACTCCTCACTTTCACAAGAAAGATTTAGAGCCCATCCCCTCAAAGGAAAACAGAGCTTATAAAACACTCTTGACAATAATTAATGAGCAAAATACTGTCTTTGTTTTTTAAATAAAAGTATAGACAGACTTTAAAATAAATATTCTTTGACATGATTCATCTATCCACCTATTGCTCTCTCATTCTGCATTATCTAAATTACTTTAAAGCAAAACAGAAAAACTCCTCTTTTAAATCATTGTGTTCTTTTGTTTGCATTCATAGTTCTTTCAAATCAGCACAGTATAGAGATATCATGTAAACAATAGGACCTATGTTAATGCCTTAGAAAAGGACACTGTTACCTACATCGCCCATCAGTCTGTATTAGTTTAACATGGCCCTAATAAGTTGTGATTTGGTGATTTGTCTTGATGTAAACATACATGAGCACACATATGCACATTAGCCCACATTTTAAGCTCTGTAGTTGTTTTAGGGCCTGTTGTTTTTTTCACTTACACACTCTTACCTACTCAGACATCCATTCTAGAAGCTGCCTATAGAAAAGAACTGAGATCTTGATTTTACTTCCCCATCCGGGAGGGAATATCTTCAATAAAGTGCCAAAAATGCCTTGAATAAAAAGGCAGTTTCATGCCCAGGGTTGTGTGTGAACACCTGCCTGTTACAAAATGAATGACAGTTTTATAAATAGCATGCAATGTGGATGCTTTCTATGAGGGCAAGAAATGAATGTCCACATCTCTCTGCAGAATGTCAGAAAATTATTCCAGAACGACAGCTTGTCATGCACAGGGGAGCGTCAGTCTGAGCTTTCAGCATGTTTGTGTGGTCTACAATTAAAGAGGATAAACTTCTCAAGTTTTTACAGTCTGGGTCTTGAAGGAAAAGGGCCTTAAGTGCCTTTGATGCCGCTTTGACTCAGCTGGAATATCTAACACAAGAGTTAGCTCTAAAAAGGAATCAAGGCAGAAATGTCTCCACGGGATGATGATAGCTGTTCATACCTGGAGACCTTAAAAGTCATTAAAGCACAGTGCAGTTCAGTGCTGGTTCACTCCAGAGCAGTTCTCAATGTTGTGACCTTCAGTTTTAGCATAAGACAGAGGGGATGAAATTGAATTCATTTATCATATTTAGCCACTTTCAAAGACAAATGAGCAGTGAAAAAAAGGTAAAAGGATGGACCTTATCTGACTGTGGAAATGTGATTCATTTTAGTATGCATTCACACAGATATATGAAATGCTGAGTTTGTTTGTGGTACCTTCAAGAAAAGACCTTTTAAACACAAAATTAATTTGTAAAGTCTAACAGAGAAGCATGAATTTAAGGAAATATTATCTCGTTTGTGTCTTTCTTGATCCGCCTTTTGGGTTCAAGAATCAGACCAGAGAATCCTTCTCTGCTTTTGAGTCAAAGGAGCTGATTATGTACTGCTGGATACCAAGGGGGCAGGTCTCAGGAAACAAAAAGTAAACTCTCTGTAAAAAACTGTCATGGAGGAGTGAAAGCATGTGAACTCTGGGCAGAAGTTGAGCCCACACGATCCCCAGACTGCCCAAAATATGCTGTCTGTTCATATTGGCTCTTTTTGTTTCCTGATGACTGCTCTCTTGCCTTACTTCTGAAACTTTTGGCACTGTGTCTATGCAGAAGTACAAAGTCTGTCTTTCATGTGCCTGTGTCAGAGGACATCTGCGTTACGGAGCAAGACTAGAACAGTTCTAAAATGAAGGAAGAAAGAAGGAAGGCAAAAGAGTCTGTCATGCACTCTATTGTGGTGGCTGATTTTCACATCCGCAGAGAAATATAAGGGAAATTCAGATGGTTTGTCAAGGGAAATATGATTGAATTATCTCTATAGCCCAGCTGAAAGGTGAAATGATGAGCAACCTGGAATTAAATTAAAAACCTAAACCCATTAAAGTATTCAGATTTCCCAGTCTAAGATAAAAGTGAAAACCTTTGAAATTAAGCAGTCTCCCTACCCTTATCTCAAGCTGAAGACGCTGCTGCTTTGGATAACACAAAGGAAGCCAGACTGGATTACTGCTCATCTGAACACTGGTTTTCAAATGCACCATATTTTCCTCAAGAAATGAACGTTATTCATTTCAGCTTATGCTGGATATCAAAGTAACTGTAGAAAAGGACACAAAATAAATTACCGGCCATCCTTTGATCCCAACACACTCCCACTGTTCCACTTCCCCACTCCAGAGAACAGTGAAATAGGACCATATCTCTTCCTTATTCTCAGCACAGTGCTGCGTACCCTGAGTCTTTCAAAGCTCATTCCTTTTCTGAACAATGTCTTCATTTGTAACTCAATCAATTTTAAACTCTGCGTAAGATTTTCTCAAATGCTTGTTTTCTCACATGACTCTTTCTTGCCTTCAAAGTGATTCTTC
Organism: Centrocercus urophasianus; assembly: GCF_019232065.1. Taxonomy (NCBI): domain Eukaryota; kingdom Metazoa; phylum Chordata; class Aves; order Galliformes; family Phasianidae; genus Centrocercus; species Centrocercus urophasianus. The sequence goes on from NW_024884722.1 coordinate 7,258,834, forward strand.
TTAAAATGCATTTCCTGAGTCCCACCTTGTCCTCTCTTTGAGGAATCCAAATCTGTTCATCTATCCCATCACAATGAAGTATATTGCTGTACAGAAGTATTCCGTTCCTATATGCAAGCAAGAAAACAAATGTTTTTCTGTTTAAATTGGTTTTCATGTTAGGGCAGTTACACTTGTGCTGCATGTGAAATGAATCCTTGCCTTCTTTCATAAAGGCAACACCATACACAGTCACTACTTGATGACATAAAATAGTGGAAAAACATACGATAAACTATGTGATATCCCAAATCATGAATATAAAGGGATCAATATTGAATTCCTTAAATATAATAATGATGAAAAAACCTTCATGTATGACAAAGTGGGACCAATTCTCTGTATTTATTTGTTCATGTGATGCACCCACATCCTTTTCATTATGCCTGATTGCACTCTACGGGTACAAACACTTCAGGGCAGGCATTCTTTCTTTGAAACTTGCATGACATCAGAATAATAAAGCCTCAATCCCAACAACGGTCAGAAGAAACAGCAGGGGTAGGAATATTTACTACTGCTAACAATGTTATGTTACTGAAAAAGAATGGTGTTTTTCAGTTGCATTTTGAATAAGAGGAAAATTGGAAGCAAGTTGCTTCATAGCCCTTGATCTCTTCTGTTTCTACATTGGAACCGAACGTGTCCTGGAGTAACCAAGCAATAGCAAACTTCCCTGATGTGAAACAACCAGAAGGAAGAGAAGGGAAGAAATACCTATTGCTGTCAGGCCTCTACAATCAGATTTTTGCAATAACATTTGCAAATCACTTAGAAGATCTTCAGGGGAGGAAAGTTACTACTGTGCCTCTGTTGTACTCCTCGAGCACTCATCTACATGCTAGACAGCAACTGAGACACCAATGGAAATTCCCTCAATAAACATTTTTTTAAATTAAACGTGAAACCTTTGGAATGGTATTACTCCTTCCATCATCAAAATATTGTGCTGGTGTAGTTAAATTTCCCCCCTTGCCTTAGGTTTCGGTTCTCCAGAATTAAATATTCCATTTCAAATCCACATTTGGTATTTCAGTGATTTACACCTCATCTAATTTTGCTAGACGTCAGATGCCCTTTTAATGAGTGCTTGGAGGGTTTCATTCCATTATAGTTCCAGAAAAGCTGATGCTGCATTTTCTTTCAAATTCAAAAATTTAGCTGGCTGACTTCCAACTTGCAATCAAATAATAATGAATTTTTAAAACTACTCCTTCCCAAGCAGATTCTCAAGAATAAAATTAAAAAATAGAAGAATAAATGTGCCAGACTTATGCAAGTCTTTATAAAAATTGTCCAGAAGAAAAAGTGCATTGCTGTAATTTCTCAAAAATAGAACAAGTAGCCTTTGGGATGTTTCTTCCATCTAATCAACTGAGAATATTAACAGTTTCACATGTTCGGTGTTCCTGCTATGTTTAATAAATGAACTAAATGCAAGCACCATCTGAAAAAGCATCTATTTAAAGCCTGCTGTACAGCTAACTCCCTGTTGCGCTGGGCAAGACGGAAGTGCAGAGGCAGAGCAGCAACCTACAGAGATAAGCATAGTTAAGAAATAACTGAAGATAAACAGTTTTTTCTGAGAAACTATGACCAAGATGAAACAGTGGACAAGGCATCGAGCAACTGGAATCCTTGGTTCCCTTTCTCTTTCCTTTACTTTCTAAACCTTGAACAGCCTTTGTAATGTAACCACTCTTCCATCCATCTTCTCTCTTCTCTGCCTATCCATTCTCACATCATGTAGGCAACTCCCCCTCTGCCCCCTGAGAAGAAAAGGTATCTCTCTGTACAACTGTAAACAAAGTACAAAAACAACTTGTGTAAATTATCATGAACTATTTGGAGATCAGTGGATAGAGAATTTCTCAGTTAGTTTATACCACTTCACTTTAATCCATCAATTTGATTGTTTGCGAGAGTTGTTCCCATTTTACAAAGATGGCTTTCATAACCTAGAATATAATTTATCATCCTAGTGAAAAGCATATGACCATATGGTACATAGCTTGTGCATGCTATTGATTAGGTGTTTCACTAGCAAGTTCCACTGACAGGACCTGCTGAGGTTGCCAGGTGCTCCTTGTGAAGGTTTTTGTAAATGCATTTACCACCCACAGTTTAAAACCAGTTATTTATTTGCTTGCTTAATACCATTTCCAATGGTCTATATCCAGTATTTCCAAACAGCTGATCTATCAGCTAAATATTTATAAATAAAATGAAAAAATGGCAGATTCTCCCAAGAGAGTCAGCACTCCCCTTTCCTGCATATAAACAAAGTCCTGCCAACCCATGTGAGATGCTTCCCTGTCTGTTCTGGCAGTGAAAGGACACTGATGTCTCCTTGTTTCTTTACATAAGTCTGTAGGATAGGTGACAGTTCAACTTTTACACAGAAATAATTTTCATTTTCTGAAAGGATTTTGTCTTTGGGCGCAGTGATTCTCTTTCAGTTCCTTTTATTACCATAGAAATATAAAACTGAAAGTGAAGTCACCTAGCCCTTGCCTTCTCTTTTTTTAATCTAAAAGAATCCCAGTTCATAAAGGCTTTCTTCAGAGCCTGTGTTTTCTAGACCTCTGTTCGGTCCCTACCACCTCTCGCATCTTTGCTCCTAAAGCCATTTTCACAGCTTCACCTTACTAAAAAGGAGTTGATTTCAAAGTGAAATAAATTTTATTATTTAACTTCTCTTTCCCTTACTGTTTTTTTTTTTTCAGTCCAATAGTAGCAAATCTGACTACAGTAAAGCTTTCCTAGTTACAGTGTTAAGCACGCTCCCCTTTTATGCATAGGCATAATTTAGTAGCACGTAGTTGAGTAACACATTTTAGCATTCATAAACACTGATTATTTCCTTCATGAATCACCTTGAACTGCATTTCTCATGATTTTAACATGCACTCCTTTGTTGTGGTCTGGAATTCCCTTGATATAAAGCACTTTGCAAAGTGATATTTCTGTGTTACCACATGCACTGAAGATGAAGAAAATGAGTAATATAATTTTTACCACAGAATAACTGAGGTAAATCTTTTCTTATGACTGGTTTAAGGGAGTAATGCACTAAATCAGTACATTTTTATTATTTTCATGACATTAATATGGTAATCAGCCCTGGAATCACCATAAACATCCTAAAACATAGGCACAAATTAGGACTTCATGATGGAATGTCATCATTTCTATGCAAATGATTCTCAGTTCTTCCTATTGTTTGCTTTTTTTCTTTTCTTTTCTTTCTTTCAACGTTACCTTGAGATGTTTTGAAAGGACACTTGTTAAAAATACATTTAATGATCACACAGAATTCTTGTTCCAGTGAGCATTTAAATCTACTGACCTGCAAACAAAGGGCTGGACTTGGTGTCACTGCTGTATCATTAAGCAGAAATAAAGTCAATAAACGTTGGTAAAGAACTGAACAAAAGTTATAATTTCCTCTCTTTAGATGAATTGCATTGTTCCTTTACTGCAGATCTTCCTAATACTGAAAAACAAACTATACAACTACTCATGGCAAGAGAATGTCACAAACTGCTTCAGAAACGTAATCTTGATTGAGGTCAGTAACATTCTGGCATTTTCTAACTTTGTTAGAATATCATTCCCAGAGTCCCTGGTCTTCTCAGTTATAAATGTTCTCTTCAAGAAAGGGATGTTTTAGCTGAAGCAACAAAGTGCAAGCATAGACATTGAGAACTTCTCATGCTGCATCACAGCTGGAAAGAACACTGATAGCAGATTTTCCTGTTCATTTTCAAAAGTTAATGATGTTCTGTAATTATAAGCAGTGAAACTGGGGTACTATCTTCCAAAATGACAGTACTGCACCTCCTTCTTCTGGTTTTCATCTTGGGATCTCAGTTCCTCAATACATCAGCCTGGTAATTGCACACGGAGCTAATGTCTGTCTCAGATTCAGTACTGATGCTGGCAATTAGCATCTAGTCAGAGAATATAGGATTCACTTTAACTTGTCCTGGGTATTTGTTGAAAGAAAAGAAAAGAAAACATAAGTGGAACAACAGATAAGTAAAACACCTGGGCATAACAAGTCTGAGGGAACAAATGCCATTTCTAGAAATGGTTCTTCCACAGAGCAGCACATATTCAACACCATGCAGAACTCCACACCATCAGCAAACTCTTCTCATTCTTTTGTTTGCTGCAATAATTTTGTCTCAAAGGCTTTGAAAGATTTTCATCTTCATTTTTAATCAAAAGAGCATCACAGTGTATTTCATAAATAGCAGAAACAATATTTTCCATAATCACTGTGGAAAGTTACCATGTCACTCTTCTTCAAAGTCACCTTTTAAACAGAAAACAGTTTATTGAGCTACTTTATCCCCTAAATTAGCTTAAAAAGAAAAATGGGTAGCAACTCCTATAGAGAAAGTAACAGAAACTCCCCATGATTATTTTATTGCACTTTACAAAAATGCCAAAGGTTTTGTGCTGTACAGTGTGAAAAATACCACATTTTCAAATGAAAAATAAAAAAAAAAAGCCACTCTGAAGAATCCTTCTAATTAAGTTACTCCTGGAAGTCTGAATAATTTTGCTGTTTGTACAGCAGGCTTTCAACACTGGGAGGTCTGTTCATTACCCTTAGATTAAAAGGTGTGAACTTGTTATGAACTTCTTCCTGATGGAAGAAGAAAAACTAGCAAGGTGGGATATTAAAAATGCAAACAGCTGGTTTTACAATGGAAACTGAATCTTCTGGAGGGATTTTTTTCTATTCCAGACTGATTTTCTTCTGTTTCCAAGAAAACTATCTTACAGAATTAGAACTGTGGTATCTAACACAACAGTGCATTAGGTAGGGGTATTGAACATGGGCACCTGCTTTCTTTGGGTTTGCAACCAACACTGAGCTTTAAGTAATAGCAGAAAATTCCCACTTTCAGTGCAGTTTTCAAGTAACAAAGTACTGGTATAGCTGAACTTCTTTCTAAACACTGGAGAATAAACATGCAGCACAAAGATCTTTGCAGCCACAATCATAGAGGAAAGCTGACACTTAACTCTTTCTGATTCACTGAACCCGTATGCCTGCATCTGTTGTGTCAGCATTTTCAGAAGCAGTAGCATGGAATAACACCTGGCTTGATCACGTGGTTCAGAATTACACTGCAAGGAGAAAAACAACACACAAAAAAACTAAAAAACACGTGTAATTGAGACAATGATTGATCTATCTTCAGAAAGCAAAGTGCTACGACCATCCAGTTACTCAGAATCCTAAAGACTGCCCATCACGACATGTAGCCTTGTTTGGTAAAGATACCAAACTCCCATTTCAGCACTGGCCAAACTCCTTTCCTAGATACAAAAACAGTCACACGTTTTCTGTGTTATTGGGAAATAACCCAAGAGAGATTACAAACAACGTAATCTAAGAAGTTGGCTTTATGCCTTTGCAAAGGCTTTGATAGGTCCTGTTGGCTCACGCAGATGTTTTGAAAATAGTTACACATATTTTACTGGTAGCGATGTTTTTCCATTGTTCTGAAACCCCAGCATGGGACCGTTAAAGCAAATGTCCCTTTGAAGGCATAAAACAGAGCAGAGCAAGCAGAAATTGGGTACAAAAGATGGGAAGATGACGAACTGCAATCTCAGCCTCTGAGCATGATCAGAGAGGGAGACCTGCACTCGGGGGTTTTAGTGTCTTCTTCAGCACAGCATTTTACTTAAACTGGCTAACACAAGAAATCACTCTTTTGAACAACTGTTAAGTCACCTGCTTAAAATCTCATAAGCCTTTGCAGAGAGAAACAAACAGTAAGATAAAGAACCCAGAAGACTGGAGTTCTGGAAAGGAATGTGTGCACACGGTATGGATATCTCATTGATGAAGAAGACTGACTTGGGTCTGAGAGAAAAGTGGCATTTTCTGGATTTTAGACCCAGAAAATCCCATTACAGTTCAGATGACTAAGGCTCCAATTCCGAGAAAAGGATATTTAAATGAAACCCAAACCAGCTCTATAAAAAGATACTTAAATTGCTACTTATTATGCAAAAACTTAGCAATTTGTTAAACCTGTATCCAATTAAAATGAAATAAATATCAGAATGCATTTAAATGCTTTTCTAAATTGGAACTTTAAAACCTTTTCCTGGAAGCTGATAAGGAATATCTACAGCAGTTGAGACTTACTGCAGCCTTTTCCATATTTCACTACAGTCACGCTTTTACACAGTCACTAGAAACTCGTAATGCAGACTTTGTCTACTTTCAAAAATTAATGCTCTCTGTGGGAGCTTTGTTAATAGTCAGAACTTAATTGCTTTACAATGCTCTCCAATCAAGACCATTTCTAGCAACTCACTGGATTATAGTACTAACAAACTGTTCACCCCAGCAGTGAAAGCGATTGCCCAAAACTGTTACACAGAGATAGGCAGGGTTTCCCCCCAACAGTCTAAACTGAGGAGTTTGTTTGTGCTTCTACTGCACATCACTACTCTGCATAAGAAAAAATAAAGTAAATCAATATTTCTACTTCTTTGGATTTCTGAGTTTAACCACTGCTTCACTTTACTTGCCCTTGTCAGATTCGTTCTGCTCAGCAGTTGACAGAAGACCCATTTGAAGGGGACGTTTTTAACCTTCTGAATGAACAAAAACAAACTAGACCTTTTTCTTTCTTTCTGTGAACTTTTTAAACCAGTCTGTCCTGGGTTTTGCATAGTGGAATGCTTGAAAAATCTGACCTACATCTAACCACAGCAACTAAGAATCTTTCATTGACTTCAGTCAGTGGCCTTTGAATCAGGGTCTACAAGAAACTGTGGCTTTGTGTTTTAAGACAAATAAGAAAACAGAATTTAAAGGGACACATTGTTTCAAACAGACTCATTCAATTCCTTAGCAACAATTTAAGAAGTCACAAGGGAAATGAGTTTTTATGGTCTCATCATTTCTTTGATGTAAAAGTGCACACTCCATCTTTCTGGCATTTCATTCAACAGCCTCACATGAGAAAAAAAGAGCCCCACTGTGCATAAAGAGAATAAAATATGTTCAAGAAGAAACAGGAAAAGAGATTCAGGTTAATACGAAGGTCAACCTCTTTCTGTGTTTCAAATCTGCACTTTGCTGAGATCTTAAAGAGGAGTAGAAAAAGCTTTAATCTTCAGTGCTGTCATCCTTGTGCTGGAGAACTAAAATCCAAACAGAAATGCTTTGGCTGATGTTAGCATTGTGAATTGCTGTTAAATCTTATATCTCCCCCTGAAATACTGGACCCGACGTGACACTCTTCATATTAAATAAAACTAATGCCTCATGAAGGCTATCAGTGATCTCAAAATGCCAGAATCTGCCAGTCACTTTTCTTTCCTCCTCCCCTCATCCTATGCAACGATGCAGTGGGAGGCCTCAAGTAGCCCCAGTCCCTGCACAAAACTTTTGGTCCAGGATGGAGGAGCCAGCCCACCTCCCTGCCTTCCTTTGCATTTCTGAACCAAATCCCAGGAACTGGTCATAATCTGATGCCATTCCACAGCAACAGAGTTTTCAGGATCCTTCCCCTCCCAGGTGTGCTCTGGCTGCTTTGCTCTGCCTGGAGGCTGCAGGCTGTCCCACAGATGGGCCGTAGATAGCAGTTTGAGCTGAAGGTCTCTCCAAGAGCACAGTGTAATGGCAGTCCAAGCTTCACCCCTGAGAAGGAGAAGGAAGCATGGCTCTGCCCACTGGAGAAGAAATAGGCTGAACCATGAGATTTTCAGGTACAGTGAGGCTGAGGATGAGCAATGGAGAGAAAAGCACCTCCCCTGGGTCTGCCTGAGAGGCACGGCTGGGAACTCCCCCATCCGAGGTAACGTGGAGAAGTGCAGAAGACCCTCTCCAAATGCAGGCATTTGATTTTCAGGACCATCTCCTTGTAGTGTTGTGTGTGCATTTTCGTACTGTGCTTGTGTTTCTGGTGTGTTTCATTTTTCTTCTTTTTTAATTCTTTTTCTCGTCTTACAAAAGAGCCAACCAAGCGTGAGAAGGTACTACTGAGAGCATGGGAGCTGACAGGTCTGCCACAGAAATACTTCATCAGCTACTTTGAGATTAAGCTTAAAATGTTTTTTTAATGCCAATATTTTATTCATCCATACAATTACCTCTTCCTTGCAGGAGAACTGCTGGACAATTATAGTGCCTACTATTTATAACCTATCAAAGCTGGAAGTCAGTTCTCTCGATCACGTAGTGTGGGGCTCATTTCACCAGCAGTGGTTGAAGGAGTGAGAAAGAGTCTCCTCTGCGTGGCTGTGTTCTTTTCCACCTTGAAAGTGAAGAATTAATATTAAAAAAAAAAAAAAAAAGAAAGACACAGCTATCTAACCAGTATCATACTATGCGGGCTGCATTATATTAAAGAAACAAAAAAAAAAATCAGGAATGAATTTATATCTGTAGCTAGACAAGCACAAGGAAAAGGGTTTTCACACAAACATAAGAATTTCCCTAATATTTAAAACTCTTCCCTGAATTATATTTTGCATTACACTTTCTCAAAAGGACAAAATGGTCTCTTTTTTTTTTTTTTTTTTTTTGAATTACTGGGGGTGAGAGAAGAAGAGTCCACGATTAAGATTTATTTTTTTTTATATAACTGCTAAGGAAAGCATACCGTAGGGCAACCACAGGAAGGAGAAAGTCCAAATTCATACAGTGCTTCTATCTCCCAACTCATGGGAATAGCAGCGTCAGCTCTTAGCGATGGAGCAGAAACCACTTAAAATGGATCTGGAAAGGTGGTGAGAACTGTGGCTGTTTCCATCCATAACTGTCACCCCAAACAACCCATCATAGTTAAGTGATAAATACGACAGTGAACATCACTATCTCAAAGCTGAATGTCAAATGAATAGGAATGAGAGCACACTGCCATTCAGTTTTGAAATCCTTGCTTCAAGAACAGCAGCTGCTATCTGCTTTGCCTTTTGTTCAGGCAAAAGAAACGAGACTTTTTCTTACTCTGCTGCAGATGTAAAATGTGTTTCATTTAGCATGCCTAAAACCAACAGCTCTCTGTGTGAGCACAGAGCTCAGTGCCCTATCACACAAGTCTTGAGTACCTTTGAAATTTTCTTTCACTTTAGTTTCCCTAGTTGAAAATAGGGGTGTTTAGCTGTGAGAATTCACCAGTTCAGGTGTCTGACAGGAAGAGGTTTGGCACCATCCTGGCAGGAAGATTGGGTGAATGCACCACCAGCTGCAGTGATTTATGGAGGGGACGAAGGAATAAGCAAAGCCACAGGTAGAGATAAACAGCAGCATGAGATTACAGCATCGGGAAGAAATCCGTTTAGAATAGAAAACAAGGAATAAATATTTTTCTCTCCACTATGAAAAACCTTTACATTTCAATCTTCTGGCTTAGTGCCTTTAGCTATCATTTGAGACTCCTTGTTCTGCTGAATATTTTTGCATCATAATTCTGCAGTCTAATGTCTTTTCAGAATAAATTTTAAGTTCTTCTTCATCCTTTCATCCTTTAGTAACAAGCGTAGACACAAACATACCTGTTCTGCTTCTCCCTCCTCTGTAGCTGAAGTGCAATTTACACTTTTGTTTGTTCAGCCACCAGCCCCTCCAGCATATGTAAATGATGCAGCTGACTGGATGCATTGTGAAGAACTTCAAAACTATTTCTGAGCAGAATATTTACTCAATGATTAGAGAAAAGCTTTCTAATATTTGTATACAAAACATTTTCACATGAAGGTGGCACGCTTAAGCTTTGAAGAGATGATAATCGTGTATCATATCCCTCTAGTTAAAAAATTCATGGGTGCTCTAAGGAAATATCAGGAACTCGTGTTTCTCTGCGGCTGTGTCACTTCTTTAATTAAATGCGTCGTATGAGGGTGCACAGGGCTATGAAGCTTTTGGCCTCTGTAACGCAGGCAGTACCCTGCAAATCGTGGCCACGCAGCCTGATGTGAGTAATGGACTCTTAAGTGGCTGCAGGATCTGCTGCCTCATCCCAGGAATTGCACCACATTGATTTCCTGCCCACAAACCTGTCTCCTCTGCCCTTCAACCCACCTCCACAGTGGCTGCTCTCATGAAGTATATATCCAAGGGAGAGGACCTAAAGAGCAGGCTGATACTGCAAAGCCACATCAATACACAAATTCCTGCTGCCTCTTCTGCGTATTGGTGTTGTTTTTTATCCACTAAAGAAAAATGGTTTTCAGGATCATTGTTTTCCACACTCTCACTCCCTTCTGCCTTTGGTAATTGGAGGGAAGGTAGAGATGCGTTAGGCATCCTGACAATTTCTTACTCTGTTGCAGGGAGAATGTCTCATGGAGATTTTTTACATGGATTCCTGGCCAAGTTTCAGAGAAGGTCATTGCAAACTATCTCTTTTTATTACATCACTACAAACTGTGCTGGTTTTGGCTTTGAGACCCACTAGAGGAAGGCAGTAGCATGCCAAGTGTTGGGCAAGGTATGTTTGTGCAGAGATTATGCTTATCCAACAACATAGGGAGTGCCAGAATTCCTTCTTTGTGAAAATATAGAAGATATCCTACCAGTGAATGGCTACACTCAACAAAGCAGCAGCCACAGACAAAAATTCCTGAAGTGTCCCATTTATAGCACATGGCCATAAATCTAGGCATTTCTGCAAAGCAGGTAACAGTGCGTTTGATGCTGGGTAAGAAGAGACATCGTTGAGAACCTATATATGAGTTCCTAATACATAAACTGTAATTTTATGCTGCTTGAATAATGTTGATAAAAGCTAGAGATATAGCTGACAAAGAAAGAAGATAGAAAACCACCGCCTTAAAAATGAAATTGATACTGAACCAAAGAACAACAGCATTCAAATAATAATGCTACAGTGTATCACCCTGTTAGAATTCTGTACAAAACACTGACTAGATTGTTTAGGAATAGATGTCATATTTTAGATAGAAATATTTATTCCGGGAAAAACAAATTAACCAGCTGCCAAACCCCTGACTGTCAATCAAACTGCAACAGAACGAGATAGATACAACCATCAAACAGCAAGGTGGCCTATAAAATACAATAGAAGACAAAAGAACAAAATTTACCTTCCCTGCTCAGGGAAATAGGAGATCACGTGAAATGCAGAAACATTGGCTGCCATGAACACTTACCTTCCTCCAATCATTTTGCTTTTCCTGTTATCCCCTACCCACTTCCATTTAGCAGCACTTGGCAGTATGCTGGCCACATTCTTCCTCAGGAGTATGCATGGGCTGCCTGGAGAAGTATGGGAGACAGAGGTGAGGTCAAGGGAGGAAAGGAGATGAGAGGCTCTGGCTCTGATATCTCCCTCTGATGCTTGCAAGGCTTGGGAGAAGTTTAGAGAGCAAGGGCAGGACATGGACTGATGCTGTTTCAGGGCCCAAAGAGAAAACAGACTGAAGGCAGGATAAGAGTTATTGTGTCCATCCAGACTCAGGTCCATTTAAACTTTCAATTGCCTGTGTCTTTTTCCTACGCTTACATGGAGGTTCTTTTGTGTCACCGCATCCCCCTCCCTTGATCCTTGTTTTTCTCTGAGGCATTATCTGCTTTTAAATTATGTAACAATAATGCTGTCTTTGAAACAGTAATGTAATTGAATGATATGCTACATCCTTTCATTTGTGCTTAACCTTTAAAGGACACATTTATATAAAATATCCAGCAGTGCCCTCCTTTTTACTCCCTGGCTAAATGCACCTGTAAGACTCTATTTACTTACCATAATAGTGCAGGAATTCAAAATTTAATAATGCCCAATTTTTTATAAATACACATCTTTCAGCTGAAAATGCAATGCTGATTTATGGGATAATTCCTAAGGCTAAATGACTTTCGAGGCTGATCAGACAAAAAGACTGAAACGTTTGACTTACATTACAGTGCAGAGGCTTTGGTACTCTACTATCAGCAGTAAAGTAATCCATGAGTTTGTGAAGCAGAAGGACTTTGTGGACGTAAGGAAAGCCTCTCTTACTTATGGCTGTTTTAGGCATTTCTGTGCTCCCTTTCAGTTCATGCCAAACATGATGCTCTGAGATTCGGGCAGAACGGCTACCCAGGCAGCAGCAGTGAGCACAGCCTTCCTCGTGATACACACTGCTCGATGTTTCCAAACCCTCTGCAATCTGCTGGTGTTGTTGCTGTACATCAGCAGTTCAAATGTTCAGTATTTTAAGTAAATAGAGGACCTCAAAGCTGCCAGCCTGATAAATATCAGAGGATTGAGTTTGCTAAGGAAACTGAAGTAGTTCCAAACTAATTTGTGTTAAATCTGCATTTGGGAGAAGGAAAAACCCCTTCATTTTAGTGTTTAAGCTCAGTGCAATTTTTGTGTGCATTCTATTGTGTTCCTAACTATATAACAGGCAAATAATGCTTATCTTTGGGCAGATGGATACATCACTAAAAATGACAAGCCCATTAGATCAACAAGGGCTATATAATTATCATGGGGAAATAAAGCCAATAAATCTATCTGGTATAAATTATGGGCTTATGAAGTCATACATAATGAAATAAATATTTAATTTTTCTAAAATCCAAAGCCTTCCTTCGGAAACAGGAATATTAAAAATTCATTTCCATTTCTTACGTCGGGAGCAATGCGGTTGAGTGGTTTCAGCACAGGCGTGCACTCCACTTCTCAATCCTATTCCTGGTTCTGCCATTGATTCACACTGTGGTCTGAGCCAAACTGTTTCCACCTCTTTGTACTCCTCTGCCCATCTGTAAAGCTGAGATAATGCTCACCTGCTCCATAGAATCATTAGGAGAATTAAGAAACATCTGCTCTGCATCTTGAAGACATGAAATACCCTCAAAACACAAAGCAGCATTATTTGAGAGATGGATAAAACCTTCCAGGGTTTGGAGATTTTCACTTTGTCACCAAACCTCTCACTACCTGGCAGGATTGATTTCCACTTCACTAATTCAGTCAGCTCTCTCTTTCTATGATATTTATTATTTCACTCTGCTTTGCTAAGTCTGTCACCATTAAAAGAGATCTGTTTACTGTAAGTCAGCTCTTCCAAAAAATAATTGGCAGCAAGTTCCTGGTGGAGACACAGCAAAGGGAACATCATCCTCTGCAAAAGATTCACCTGCTGCCAACGCAGGTCCTGCTCTGAGAGCAAAGATGTGCACTGTGTCTGCTCCATAATTATGGAGAAAAGGTGAAGGAAAAGGGCTGTTTGGGGATGTAAAATTATAAAATGGAAGCACAAGCAAAGAGGAAAACAAAAGTTTAGTAATTAGAACTTTTGCTACATACTGAAATAGAAACAACTTCTCTACAAGGAATGAAGAAAATATTTATTTTCATCTAATATTTTGTAAACTGTGTGGAACAGTCTATGGCAACTCCATCAGTAAGACTGCAATACTCGTATTTCAAAACTGAAGTAAAATAGTTTTCCTTCTTGATCAGTAATATTGCATGTCATTCTGCTGTAGCCATATTGTATCTATCCATTCTATGCAGCATATTTCCAAGATTATTTGATTTCTTTGCCTGTCCTCTTCAAATTTTATCATATATATATATATACACACATCTAACTTCAGTATTTATTGACTTTTCTAAAGTCAATAAAAAATGAACCTGGTGATACCATTCTTTTAGTATATTTTGTTTAGCTTCATTGTTACACTCTCAACTAAATTTTTTTCATACACTTAAAACTCAAGTTTTTTGAAAGGTAGGAAAGGTAGAAAGGGTCGCAGTGGTAGAAAGGTAGGAAACCAAGTGTGTTAGTTTTAAAAGTATTTGGGAAAAATAAAAGGAAAAAAAACTATGCAGCTCAACAAGCAAGACCCAAAATGAAAAAAAAAAAAAGGTATATAAAACTTCCCAATTAACACAGAAGGCAGATGAGTCACACCATCCATTTTTGCCAAAGGTGGTTTAGAGTTGGTGTTCTGTGTTCTGCTGTGCTTGGCTGGAATTAACAATGATCTGCACGATTAACTGAGAAATCTGACCTGAAAAACAGCAAGGCTTTAATTGCTGTTAAGGAATCCACTTTGGCCTTGAAGCCTTTATTCTGTTCCACATAAACTCTTGTTCTCTGCCATCAATCTGTCTCTCTGTAATCCCAGAGATTAGGAGGGCAGAAAGAGTCATTCTCATACCTCATCCTTCAGACAGATCTGTTGGATATCCTGGAGGCAAGTTTCATTGGATCAAACTTGGGCTGAGCTGAGTTCCTCCTTGTAGGAAGTCAATGGCCTTGACTTAATGGCTTTAAGTACCCATTCTGCTTTTGGCCACTTAACTGTCCAATTAGTTTCTTATTTTTAGGCATAGAGCAGGCTTTGTGTGAGAGGGAAAGAAGCTGTACCCCACTGGAAAGGACAAACTAAGTATTTCCAGGCTGAGCGTATCACTTAGTTTTATATTAAAGAAGAGTGAACCAATTCAACCTCTAAACCAATGGCAGATTTTCCAAACCTTGAGTAATGTTTGCAGCCCTGCAGTGAACTCGCACCATTACGCTGGCTTTCTCTCAAAAAATCCTGTTATAAATGCCTTGAATCATTTTACAGTGGTCTCATCCAGAAGATGAACATTTCTAGAAAATAATTTGTCCCTGCCATATCTGTAGGTATGTAAATCCATGCTCACAGGATAAAGATCAACTGACAGTACCTGAAAAAATCAGTTTACTGTACAGACACCAAACTACTTCCACATACATCACATGCAGCACTATCTGCAGCAAGCATGGCAAATTGCTGCAAACACACAGGCTCAGCATCTACAGCCGTAACCACGACAACTGCCCTGCAACGACACAGGCTAGGAAAAGATCTCCAAAATACTTGTGTCTGCTGCAGCACGATCTCGTCTTTCTCAGGCAATTCCAAGCATTTCACAAACAAAACGTCAGAATTCATCTGCCTGAGGCACTGTCACAGATGTTGTGCTGTGGATTCGGAGGGAGGGCTGTGCTGTCAGAGCCACAGGAGCCCCGCATTGAACACTGCACAGTGTTGCTGGCTGAACAAGATCCTGAGCTGGCTGGAGCTCAGCAGCCTCTAGGAGGGATGGGGACAGCCTGCTTGAGCACAGCAGCGTGGGCTGCAAAAGTTAAGGGCAAAGATACCAAGCACTACAACAGTGCTTTGATTCTAAACACTGAAGAACTTGTATGTTAGTGTAATTGCCATATCAATAGCTCTTTGTATTTTACCCATCCACAATACCAAATAGTGCCCTAAATATGTCATCATCTCTAAGATGTCTAAGTGCCCCAGTTTAGCCCATGAACAGCTATGCAATCATAATATGTTTTTGAAATCATTCACAGAACAGTAAGTTCTGAGTTCCTCGGTTGGTTGGTTTTCATTTAAACAAACAAAAAAAAACAAACACAAAAACAAAAGCTAAAATCTAGTTCCTGTTAAAGAAAAAAAAGACAAAAACACTTTCATATCCCAGAACAAATGTCTTCAACTGTGTCAAAGCCCAGAGAAGCTGGAGTTCATATGGCAGCCATTCCCAAGTGCACCATGGATGCTATCCACAGAACATGCTTCAGATAAAGTTTCCCATTTCCTTTTGCTATGTTCTTTGGGAGTATTTCTATTCTGCCTTGAGCATAGATCTCAACACAAAGGGCTGCAATGTGCAGCTCCAATTCATGACAGAGTGCCTATGCCATGAAAAATCTCAGCACCTTCAATGAGATATTGGTACATCTAAGGCTTACTAATATGAGCAGGAGTTGATGACTAACATGAAAATCTGCTTCAAAAATACCACTGCTAGAGCTGACATATTATTATAGACAGTCTATTGTACTTGCAAAAGACAAGTAAAGAGCTCTTGGTTGAGAATACATGTCAGAAAAATGACATGTTTTCATCACTTCCAGCCCTAGTTAAAAAAACTCTGAATACATTAACCAGCTGAAGGAAAAATACTTTCAGCTTTTGTATCACAGTGGGAATCTGTAAATCTGCTACAGTGTAACAGACAATTAGTTTGAATTCAACCATTTATCATTTCCAAAAAGTTATTATTATTATTTTTTAATCATACATATATACAAATAGAGGATTTTTCACTGAGTTCCCCATGCTCCACTTTTGGGGATCCAGCACACGGAGGGTGTTTTGGGTGGCAGGACCAGTTCAGTAATTGCAGCTAATTCGTTATCTAATACAAAGCTTCAGCTTGTTATTTCATCCCGACTACATGTCCCTGTATGCTAATTCAAAATGATCCAAACCATGTGATGAAAATCTGGTAAGTATTTCAGCATGCCACCTGCATGGGACCCCATGCTTTGCTTTCAGTAACTTCCTATCAGAAGTGGGTATTCTGTTTTGTTTCCTAGACCAGACTTGCTATTTCCTTTATCCAGAAGGCTTCAGCTATGCTCTGGGGACTGAATTCCATGCATCTGTAGGGATGGCTGTGTCTCTAGGAATGCCTGGCACTGCTTCTGAAATGTGTTGCTTTTGTTGGCACCAGTAAGTATCTGAGAGTACTTGTTTTGGCTGAAGTTTTCCTTTTGTAATCTAATACTGACCCAGAATCATCCTTTCATGAAAATGAGTGGATGGAAAGCACAGGTCCTTCTCTGTGATTCTGCATTTCTTAAGCTAAGCTGGACATCCTTTCCAAATTCAGACCAACAGAACAAGTCCATCACGCTCCTTAAGAGGAACATATTACTGTCTACATGGATAAGAGAATGGAAGCATGGGGTCTAGTCCTACAGCCTTTACTCAAATCTCTTTCATAGGAAATCTAGATTCACTCTGGATTTAAGAATAAAGGAAAAAAAAAGAACAAATTAATTGCAAATTGCACCATTTTTCTGTTTTTGACAGTGGTGGTCATTTTGTATTTAAAAAAAAAAAAAAAAAAAAAAGAAGGCGACTGATTATTTGCAGGAAGCAAATAAAAAGGAAAAAGGATAAAAGGAGGGATGTGGCCATGGATACACCACACAGGCTTCCATCAGAGACACATCTACAGCCAGGAGCATTACTGAAGTGGCTAAAAGGAAGCACCAAGGGGATTCATGCTTTGAAAAGTCTGAAAATGCAACTATGCATATCATCTCAATAACATTATTTTTATGTATTTATTCCTATACATAGCCCAGAACACTTAGGAGGCAGCAGCACATCAATGGTGACACAATAGTTATTACTACATATCATTTGTGCAGTGTCATAAGTGTTCAGGGCAGACAGGAAAAAATGCTTTCCCAGAAAGTACATGTTATAAGGATGTTTAATTAATCTAATGGCTTACTGGGTGCCATTAAGCACCTCTTTAGGTTAATTTCAGTCTCAGCAGGCAGGTGGATAAATAGAAAGTGATTTTACTCCTTCTGCCAGACAAAGCATCATTTTATTAGACCAGAAAGGATTGGGCTTTTTCAGACCTTGCATTTATCTGACTGCTCTGTGAAGAGACAAACCCTCACTCTGTTTCAAGCCTTACAATAGCAGGGAGCCCGCTGCTGGAAAGCCCCTCTAGGTAACAGCTTACATCTCCACTGCTCTCTTACTCACACACTAAGAAATGTGGGACTTTAAGGGCAAGCTTGAAGCCGGACAGCAATGTCCTTTTCTGAAGTAGAATCACACTTGTGACTACACTGCTGCTCTCAGCCCCAGACAGATCAGCTCATTCTCATTTAGAATCACAGAATCATAGAATTCTTTGAGCTGGTAGAGACCCATAAAGGCCATCTGGTCCAACTCCCTGCAGAGAACAGGGACAGCCTCCACTCTGTCAGGTGCTCAGAGCCCACAGCAGTCAAAGCAACCTGATCCAACTGTAGATTTAACTCCACTGCACACACAATAAACCACAGGATAAACCGAGGGTTCACCCAAACACTGCAATCTCAATGAAGAGAACGACTCACTGCTATCAACGCCAGTTGTCTCTGGCAAGAACCACCCACGTATGAAACACAAAGATGCATCTAGAGTAAACTGCAGCAGATAAGCTCTCAGCATTTTCTAAGCAAGCATGATAGATTTCTCAAGGTTAAAATTGTATCTTTTATTAAATGCTACAGACATCTCTTTACTAAACATTTTTCAAATATTACTCAAACTAAAACATCTCTTGCTTTCCCTACAGTTCACCTTTTTAACAAGAACACCTTTTTATACGACCTTGCATAGGCTGAGACAATTAAACAAACACCTTAAAGGACTCAGAAATTGATTTTGACAGAAGTAAAATCCAGCACTGTAAATGCAAAGAAAACGCTGTGGTTTAACTACTTCACCATACATTACACACAGTGACAAAAATATCTCCAGGGCTTTGCATTTATGCACTAGAGTTCAGATACTTAAAAGTTTAAACATTTAAATCTGGATTTACTTGTTATCCTAAGCAGCCTCCTGCAGTTTTACAGCACTAAGTTCTTCAGATTTGTCTAATTCAAGGCTGCACATGCATGACATATTGAAGCAGCTTTAAGAAAACACACTTGTTCCTGAGTTACTGAAGCAACCTCACCTTGTTCTGAAATCAAGGGTGTATCTGAAAAACATGACATGGACATTGCTCACCCTGGGCAGCCCTCATTGACCCGTGGTACCCAAACCTCAGCAGCACTAAGGCTCCTTGTTTGCGAGTGAAAAAGTCATTGAGAAACAGGTCCTGTATCACCTACGGCTTGGCTTCTATTTGATCTCATCCCCAGCATCAGAAGGAACAGAAAGAGAAAAGTTAAAAGAAAAAAAAAAAGTAAAAATCAAAGAAGAACTTATTTTTTGTACATTCATCATTTCAAAATTGGAATATAGCAGCATTTCAGGTCTTATTAATAAATTAGAAAGAATAAACTGGACCAATTTAATGTGAAATTCACTGTAAGATACAATGAAGTGGTAGGAAATTGTAGATAGCCATCAAAACAAAAAGAAGGCAGAGATGAGAAACCAACCTAATATGCATTACCAACATTATTTACAGACCATGTCAGGCTTAGTTCCACTGAATAGCTTCTCAGCTTGCTTATTATCAGGCATTTTTGTGGTATTTAAATGTTGAAACTACAGATAATTTGTATTCCTTTCCCCACTGCAACAGGAAGGTTTAATACAGAAGATAATATCAGTGTTTGAGATCCTGTTATGCTCTCAGCAAGGTGTACCTGCTGTGATCGGGTGCTGAGGGAAGGCTCTTTGTCAGACCCATTTCCACAAATTCTTCGCTCATTTTCTGTTATAAATAGTGCACAGTGCAAAACAACGCATGGTCTGAAGAGGCACTAAGAGTAAAACAAGATTTTCTTGCTTAGCATCAGCTCTAAGATGCACAAACCTAAGGAGAGATCAACACATCCATTTGATGGTGTATGTGCTTACACACCCATGAACTCCTTCGTGTCTCAAGGCAACACACAGAGGGAGCAGGCAGTGAGTCTCATCCCATCCCACAGAGCCTTTCTAAACAAAGTAAAACGTTAATTTTTGTCCTCAAGCAATGGTTGTCTGTAAGCCTGCGCGATCAATGCAGCAGCCAAAGATGTTGTTATTAAAATGCCCCTTCCAATGTGCTTCATTCTTCACGTTCCTGAGCACTAAAACAGAAGTTGAACCTGTGCCTGAGCACATATCATTCAGGTGTTACTCTGCTGGGATCTATTTTCATCCCATGTGAACACTGTGCTGCTCAACAGCGGGGTTACAGGGGCCAGCTCATTAGTTGGAGGGAAATGGCAGCTGGGGAAACAAAAATTCAATGCAGAAAGTTACAAATGGTTTCAGCATTATTAAGAGCTTCTTACACTGGCAGTTTTGGGGAAAAAAAAAGTTTTTTTGCAGCTGACAGTGGCAGAACCTTAACTCTGTAAATACCACAAAGCCAAAGTTCGACACCTACCAACTGCAGCACATACCTTTGCTTTTAGAATTTGCTTGAGATCCAGAGGATGAATGCTGATGGAAATGTAGACCTCAATGTGCTCTTTTTGGAAGCTGGTGCCCACCTGCCTTCACTCATGAGACAAATGCCACCATCTCCCCACTGTAAGTTCATCATTAGCCATTGCAACGTCTGTCAGGAAGTTGACTCTTGCTGCTCCCATTATAAACTGTTAGCACGCCTGGGTCTTTCTTTTAGTCATTAAAAAAAAAAAAAACAAAACCTAATTTCCAACCTCAGTACACTTGGGGCAAGTATGTGTTCACCTGCCATCCAGCCAGCGTTACAATCTGCTCTGTCTCAAATACACATCATTTTCTGGTGTTTACTTCTCTCTCCCACAATTTCTTTGCAACCATCAGTATCGGCGTTTCTCAGACTTCAATAAGAATTACATTTGTTACTTGTCAGCAAAGCACTGAGAGGGTGAGGGAACCCAATTTGCATACACAATTGCAGTCACACAGCTCATGTACACAGACTTTTCTTCCAAACCACCTTGCACTGACTTGAGATGTCTTTTCTGGTAGCCACATGCTTACAGAAACTGGGTGTTCCATGGCCACTCACCATTCTTCTAATCCACAGGAGCACTGTTTTGAGTTCTGATGAAAATTCTGAAGTATTCTAAGGAAAACTGGCCAGTCCATCTCCTCATCATTTCAAAACCTTTAGAAATACTATTTACAAGGCACGCAACTGGAAAGCTGCATTGAATAATGTATAAAGAACACTTTTCTTTGAATTTCATAGCCTTTTGATGGCAAAAAACACTGACAGATTGAAAGATGTGATTCTGCCATGTAGCACACAAGATGAAGGGCTCTGTAGAGCTCTCTCTCTTTTAAACAGATCCATCTCATGCAAGTGGATACCTGGGACTCCCATTACATTACACTTTTTTGTTTCGTTATTTTTTTAATAACTACTTTTGAGTGTTGGCATTGTTTGTTCCTCCTGGGTCCTGGTCCTGTAGCAGTGGGGTTTCCCAATGCAGTGATGCTGCTCAGAAGGCAAAGGACTGGTTTCACAACCTCTTTCCCATCAATCCCATGGCCTTCATCCCCTCCTCTCTCAGTCACAAGGCAGGGAAATCACTTCAGGACAAGCACAGAATGCCATACATTTAATTCAACTCTTTCAAGAAATTCCTCAATAGTGCTCTCTGTTAATAGCCAAATCGTTACCTGTGCTTTATTCCCACTGTAAAAGTTAGTCATAATATACCATCTGTTCCCTCCTTATTCAGCAGCCAGCACACAGCACTACATACAGAGCATCAGCCAGTCCTTTCACCATGCAGATAAATTCACAGCCATCATTTTGAGTGATTCATTTGTAGAAATATAAAATTCTCCCTCCTCAAGCATGATTGTCACAGTGCTTCTTCTCAAAAAGTAGAATTATTAATTTAACCCCTGCAGCAGTCTCAGTGCACACTGCATATGAGATACTTAATGTGCACAGCTGGTGTGACCATTTTAAAAAATTAGGGAGAAAATAGCTTCTTGGTTTTCAATTTCCTCCCAAAAAAAGAAAGAAAGAAAAAAAAGGCACATTTTGTTCTGCTCTAATTAGTATGTGTGCCAGTGCATGACTTCCAAAGCAGGCAGATGCTTTGAATGAAGTGTAATGTAGATTTTCATTAATCTTCTTTGGCACAAGACTTTTCTTCTGTTATGTGTATGCAGGAAGTAATGACTAGAGAAGATGAGCAATCACAGGCAGTTCTAACCAACTTAAGCTGGCTTTTGTAAAGGGCAGGATAGGGTCACCAAAGAGTACGGTTACCTCAGTGTATGATGTCTCCCTGTTTCTGGTTTTGCAGTATAATAAAGGTTTTGAAGTAATTCCTTTTTAATAACAGCGCATTAAAAAACTCAGACATGCTAACTAAAGAAATTAAATATCAATGTACTGAATAATGCATGCATTTCAACCAGCCACACGGCTGATCCAGAAGAAAACCACAGACAGGCTTTCCTTTCAGGAGGCACAGAATTAAAAATCGTACTTCCTGAAGCATTGATTTCTGGTTCAAAGCCAGTATGAAGAAGGGGCCCCATCTTGCTGGAACTATCAATTAGAGCCTATCAATAAGCAGTTTGAAGAAATGCTGGAATTACTTTCATCTTTCCTCACTTCAATTCAGAGATATTCTCAATTGTTTTACGTATGACTGAGTGGAAAAATAACAAAAAAGCTTGAGGCTGAGGCTGTGGATGTTTGTTCTTATTAAATAGCCAAGCTGGGTTATTCTACCACAGAGTCAGGTTTTGCCTTTGATTCACTCCCACGTGCCACAGTCAGAACTAAGATGCTTCGGGCTCTCTGAATTATGAGAGCATACTGATGATGTGAATTTTTCCAGTGCTGAGTATGCATTCAGTATAACATAATACAAAAAAAATCTGCTTCTTTTAGAGATCATAGCTACTCTACCTTTTGCCTTTCTGCAGTCCCTTCCATGGCTTTCCTTTTTCTTCCAAGAGACAGTTGTTGCTTTCCTCCGCACTCCTCCATTCATTTGTAAGCTGTGTCACACACATGTAAGAAGAGAGCAGTTTCCACATACAATTTGAGGATTAACTTCTGAATAAGAGTGATGGGACAGGGAAAGTCATACTCCCTCAGAGACACTGCCTTGGGCAAACACGGCTGCTCAGCTGTTTGATTTCCACTTTCAGACAAATCTCTCTCATAACTCTGAGGTCTAAAATGCAGCTTCTGCCATGAATGTTCCAGTTCTGACTTCAGGAAGAGGCAGGCTGCTAACTACATTACGTGGCCCAGCTCCAAGCTAACGATGGCATGTTTGACATCTACGTGTAAGAGAAGTTAAATTAAATAAATAAATCCTCCTGTAATAACACAACCATTAATTACACAAATGGATTTCTATTTACAGTCTAAGTGAAATTATGACTTAAGAAGATTACAGAGTAATGTGCAGTATAGAACAGTGCTTTCAGGAAAAGCACAAGCCAAGAAAACATAATGAAAAATATGCGCCATCATTCGAGATAATACACATGGGACACAAAAATAACTTCTACAATTTGAGCAGAAAGAAATATATTTCTTCCTGACTTCTTTAGAAACAGCCAAGCCCATTAAGCAGTACTACAGCTGTTTTAACGTGCCCTATCTGAGCATTAAAATAAAAAAGGAGGAAAAAAATGGGTTTAATGTACTCTATGTATTATCTTTTCCAAAAGGCATGCAGAATGAAGAAAGACATTCCATCCAAACCAGCACGTATCTCAGGAAATGGAAGCGAGAGCTCTTACATTTAGGAAACCCACTTGCTTTAGGACCCCAGTGTTACAGTGGTGGGACTGGACTAGATGCTATGTTCCATGCAAATAGAACGATTCAGAGATTTTATGATAACTCTTCTATTTTCACTTTGCAGAGCAGAATCATTCCAATTTAGTTGTCAGGCACCAGATAATAAATACAATTACACTGCTAAAGACAGAGGGTCCCTTTCCGCTCTTAAGGTTGCGACCTTCTGCATATGGATAATCCACCTATGGCAAAGTGTCAGAGCACCTTTCTCTAAAGGTTCCTGAACTTTGCCTTGATTCCCACCTTCTTTATCATGTAAAGAATTTAAATTCTAAAGAAAAAATACCAGGACTCTTCACAAACAAAGCTAGCATTTCTCTTACTCATTCGAACAATAGAAATGATGATGTTGTGGCTTGCGCTCATGTACAGCTGTGTTACTTTATTAGTTCCAGTAAACCTCGTCATCTTTGCACCAGGACACCATGGCAGAACAGATGACAGTTTTGATCTCTGATGTTTTGTTAAGGAGCTCCCAGGGCTTGCTTTATATAATATATATACACACACACACATATAGTATCCAACAGTCTCTTAGTGGTTCATTATCAGGTATATTTCTATCTTTTCACCTATGTATATAAAGGGATGATAAATCTGTCAGTTCCGGGAATACAAAGTTAATATCATTTAGACACATAAATCAGCATAAACTCACCTGATTCTATCAGAATGAATTGACGACTCAAGCTCAGACAACTTATTTAATATTTGAAGAGAGAAAGAAAGAATCCTCCACAGAAGCAGCTCACAACTTTCCTGTAAGCCCTTCACCAGGATCAGTAAATCACTTGGAAAAAGCACGGTGAGGCCCACTCCATAACTCAGGCACCAAAGAACCCTGGCTACAGACAGCAGATCCATGAATGTGCACATTAGCTTTAAAACTATTTATACAATCTATTGATTTGGTAGATGATGCTGAAACACTGAGGCTGGACTGCCTCTGCATGCACACATACCTTACCACACTAATGTGACATAACGAGCTAATCAAAGGAATGCAAATAATTTGGTTAGTTACATATGTGAGCCTCCCACACCGTTATATTTCATAAATGAAAATGAAAGGAGATAGGATAGACACAAGCTGCTGTATATCCATGAGAAACGGGCTATAAAGGAACAGTTTTGCTAAGGCTGGCACAGTGCACAGTGCTTCACTGGCTCCAATAAATAATAACACTTCAGCTGCAGAAAAAAGAAATCCACCCTACAAATAAGGTTTGCTTCATAAAACATAATTTGGAAGAAACAGAGTCATGAGGGAGATCCACACGAGCTGAAGGCTGAAGGCAGGTACACCTGGAGAGCAGGAGGGAGCTGGACAGTGGGCAGTGATGGGAAGCAGGCAGCAGATTGGCAGCTGCCCTCTTGCAGGAATGTTCTGAATGATTCCAGTTGTCATTACCTCAAGGAAGTTTTCACTTGGGTAGCATAAATAATACATATTTTTAAAGATGAAAGCGGCAAAGAATCTGGCTTGAAATCTTTCTTTCTTCCATACAAAAGCAGCAGTCATTAAGTAGACTGCTTATGGGCTGCAAAGAGATAAGCCAATCTGCCACGCTGCAACCTCAGGAGTCATAACTATGGGTCTCATTCATGTAACACCAAAGCTGTGCTTTTAGAACAGCAGCTTTGACCCTTGGTGACTCCAAATATTTTGGCTCTGAAGCCTCTCTAGGGTGCTTCATACATAAATATTAAGGTGCCAAGAAAAAGAACCAGTCATAACTAAGCAAACAATTAAGATTAAAAATTACATAGGATGTCGTGCTTTTATCTATATTTAACATGCCATTAGGGAAACTTCTTTGAAAGGCTCAATATTAGATTTAAAATTAAAATGGTATTTAGGCAACTGTATTCAGCAAATTGTGCACTTGTAAAGGGACCAGAATAACGCACAGTTCAGCACTAATAAATAATGTTTCCTGGAGAATTGAGCATTTCAGGCCTTTTTGGAAACACGTGTGAGACTGAACATTTGTATGCTATTTGAAATATAACATAGGTTGCTTTGAAAGTAATGCCTCCTCTTTATTTCCATGGAAACTACAACAATCATACTATTTGATAGAGCAAACTCTCAGCTATAAAACACTATTTTCCAGCATAGACACCACCATCTGCTATGCATTTTCACCAATGATGAACAGGAGCCTGCATGTAACACTTGTCAAAATCTGAACCAGTGGAGGTGACCCACTGTCACCACAGATGAAACACACCACCTATCACCTCACTGTGCTCACATCCACTGTTTGGTCTCCATACACATCCACAAGAGCCAGTGACTGTCAATGGATGCCATTTTTTCCACACAGAGGAATTCAGTGGCACACCTTTTCTTCCTGCACACTTCCATGTCAGATACCATCGTGTCAGACTGCCCCTCTGCTGCCATCTGTTACACAACAGCAAAATGTAACAGAATATTGGTGGGAAGGTTCAACCTCTACTGCCACAACATCTGCCTCTGATGTTGTGGTCCAACATCATAACACAGAAGGCATTACTTTCAGAGTAGCCCTCATATCTCACTGTTTTGCTGAATTAAACTGACTAGAACTTAAACAGGAATTGTAAGAGTTCTTAGGCTCAGCTACTACAGGTTGAATCTGCCTTCCTTGAAAAACACCAGGTACTGCCCTAATCTGTTTCCCTTAGCAGCTTGAGGGGGCAGAGTTCAATCCAACCAGGATGAGAGGTGATCCCCATGGAAGCCAGTCGGGAAATGGGGATTGGTGCTGTTGGCAGAACAGTCCAAACCATAGGGGTAGAGAAGGTTGCTGGGGCTGCCTGTCACCACTTGAGTTTTCAAGTTTTCATACAATCATAGCATCATCAAGGTTGGAAGACCAGTAAGATCATGTAGTCCAACCATCAACCCATGTCTGTGCCTGCTCTAGACCAAGTCTCTCAGTGCCACATTTATCCTTCTCTTGAACACCTTCAGGGATGGCGACACCGTCACCTCCCTGGGCAGCCTGCGCCAATGCATCTCCACTCTTTCTGAGAAGAAATTGATCCTAATATCCAACCTGAACCTTTCTTGGTGCAACCGAGAGCCATGACCTCTTGTTCTGTCTTGTCCTTTCCTCTCCTCAAGGCAATCCAAGGCCAATTTGTGCACTGCGAGTTATGCTGTGAGGACAGGGATCTCTCCTCAGATCTCTGAGCACTCAGAAGTTAGAGACAGAAGAGCAGTAAGAAATCACACGCATCCCACCAGCTCTCAGCCCTATTCCTGCAACCAGATCAGCCGGCAGAAACCTGCTGATTGCAACAAAATTGTCAGTTTGCAAACACTGAAATTTGCAAACAGAAATTCGTGCTGCAAAAAGGTAAAGAAAATGCAAACTGACAATTTCTTATTACTCAGAAGTAATGAAGTTACGATGCAGGCGTACAGAATGACAATGTATCAA
Organism: Centrocercus urophasianus; assembly: GCF_019232065.1. Taxonomy (NCBI): domain Eukaryota; kingdom Metazoa; phylum Chordata; class Aves; order Galliformes; family Phasianidae; genus Centrocercus; species Centrocercus urophasianus. The sequence goes on from NW_024884722.1 coordinate 7,285,607, forward strand.
AGCCCCAGCTCCAGCTGGAGAATTCATAACTTCTGGAACACGAACAGTAAAACCCTTAATGAGATGAAGACCATGGATAAAACTGCTGCTTCAGAAATGCCCTGAGCACCCGCAGTTACCCAATTAGTGATCTGGCAGCAACGTGAGAGCATTCAGTTCCACAGAAGAAAAATAAATATTTAACATACGTAAACTCACTCACAGACTGCTCATTAAACACCACCCAAATGAAACAGGAATATCTTACAATAAACTCACCCTTAGTTTTGTTGTCCTTCTCCACATCTTTGTAAAGATTAAAGAGCAAAAGTAAGAATAAATTTAGAACTGCAAGTTTCCTTTGAATATCTTTGTACATTTACTGTTGCCATTAGAGTGCCGCAAGTAACTACTCCTAAAATATAATTTGAGTGAGGAAATGCACATGATGCTGCAAATCCCTACATCTCCTGCTGGGCTTGTTTGGGAGGTAGGGAAAAGCATTCTCCACTTCTCTTTGAGTTGCTTTGCTTCTCAGAGGAACAGGAGCATGGCACTTCTGCTACCCTTCACCAAGAGAGACAGAGGCAATGACAGAGAATCAAAGAAGCAAAGGATGACGTGAGTTGGAAGGGACCTTTAAAGGTCATCTGGCCCAACTCCATTAAAATGAATGCTCTTGGGTAGGTCCCAGAATTGTGGGGTTGGGTCACTCACTGCTGGGCAGCTCTGCTTGCTACCATCCTACAAACAACTGCTTACAACTGTGCCACCAAACCCCCAAAATGTGTGTTTGACTTCCCTTTCACTTCTGGATGCCAGCATGGCAGCCTCAGTGAGTTCGGAGCAATGATGAGCTGCTCTACATCTCATTAAACATCCCCACAGCTCTTCAGAATTGCTGATCTGTGTCAGCTGCTGCTCAGGCAGGGAGCTGGCTGCCATCAGTGGCTGTCTGCTGCAGGAAAACAGCACTGGAACACACCTGACTTAAAACAATGAGTGTTTCAGGACACAGCTTCTCACTACAAGAATAATAAAAAGAAAATGTAGTCCAGGTGAAATAATGCGATGCACAAAAGAACGATACCAGCAGCCACCAAACTTCTCCTACAGCCACGAGCTGCTCTGCCTGCACACCTGCTCTGTCAGACCAGGTTTGCACACGTGCTCTCTACGGGCAGATCCTGATGCACTGAACCCAAAAGGAACAAAACTTTACAGAAGCAACGTGCTCCTCCAGCAGTCCTGAAGCCAGAGCAACCCTCCAGCTCTCCATACCTGCAGTGCCACTGCTCTGCACACTGCAGCAGCTGGCAGAACTTCATCACAACCCCATAGGAATTTGCTACTTAAGGCATTTATTGTTTCATGCACAGCATCCACAGCGATGAGCTTTTGATTAATCATATGGTGATTAATTACCTGCTCACTTTATGGCTCCATTTCAGCAGAGCAATCAGGTTCTCACAGCAGCACGTTCCCAAGTTCTGAGGTTGGCCAATTATCTGTCACAGCTGCATGTGTGGCGTATTTCTGTGCACATTCCTCAGATGTTTAGATTACGGCCTCAGAGTGCTTGCATGAAAGCCATAAAAGTGAGCCCGAGAACGCACCAACAGCACGGTCAGCCCCATGCAGTAAGACATCTGAGCCATGTAATCTATCTTAGCTGCTATTGCTTCAAGAGATTGACCCAACGTTTGTTATCAGATAACATACATACATGGCTTACCTGGCCAACCAATGCATTTTGAAAGTGAAGTTGCACGATATACAGACATTTATTCCAGTTAACAGCATAGAATATATAAGGGGCTGCTCCAGAAGTAATGCCTCCTATGTTATGATGTTGGACTACAATAACAGAGGTGGATGTTGACATTATGGCAGTAGAGATTGAACCTTCCCACCAATATCCCATTACATTTTGTTGCTGTGTGACAGATAGCAGCAGAGGGGCAGTCTGACACAATGGTGTCTGACATGGAAGCATGCAGGAAGCAGAGATGTGTCACCGAATTCCTCTTTGAAGAAAAATAGCATCCATCGATAGTCATTGGCTCTTGTGAACATGTGCAGAGACCAAACAGTGGATGTGAGCACAGTGAGGCAGTGGATGGCGCAGATTTCACAGTGATGTGAAAGCCAAACAACATTTTGAATAGACATGCAGATTTTGATGAGTGTGACATGCAGGCTTTTCATCACATTTGTGTTGGTGACAACACAAAGCTGACTGTGGTGCTATGCTGAAAAACAGTGTTTTATAGCAGAGAATTTACTGTACCAAGTGGTGTGATCCATACTCTTTGTAGCTGTTGTAGTTCCATGGTAATAAATAGGAGGCATTACTTTGGGAGCAACTTCCATACATCTTTCCCTTGAGAAAATCTTGTACTTCAAAGCAGAGCCCTATATGAGTGAAGACAGTAACAAGATATGCATAAATTGGCCATGTAGCATTTAGGAAACACTGTTTGCATGGCTCCTGGCAGGCCGGTAGGCACAGAGTCAGGACAGGTCAACCAAGCCCACCCAGCAGCTCCAGGAAGGGCAGATGTTTGCCAGCCATAAGCCTGGCCATCCAGCTCAATGAATTACTTCTGAGCATTGTGTGACAGCAATGAATAGCAATTGCCAAAAAAACAAGAACAAGGACAGGGAAAACATGCAGGGATCCAATTATCCCAATCTCCAGTACTCTGTGGCTCATACTTACTAAGGAAGAGAAGGCAGCACAGCATTATAGCTGGAGAACATGTTCTAATGCACCAGGAACTCGTAGTTCTACAGGTTTCTGATTAGCATGCATTTAAATATGCATGAGTGCATTTCTATCCTTTTACCCTCTTTGGATGCTTAGGGGGTGGGGAAGCACAGCATCTCCACACATGTAGGTTCTTAGCCATGAGTTATAGGTTTTGTCAGCCAGCTATTGGAAGCAACTGCTCTCTGGATGTTATTTAAAAACAAAACCATAAAACCTAAAAAAGAGGTTAACAAACACAGATCTGTTAAAGTTACTGTCTTACAGAAATTTTACAGAATCAACGTTTTGTGTTTCCCTCATACTCCTTTGCGGATTCAGGATTGCAGAACTGCTGACCCTGCATCACCCTTAAGTTTTAGGGATTTTTATCTTACTTGTAAGTACAGCCTACAGGAGCTTTGCACAATGATGCTTCCTCAGCCTGTGCCTGCTCTCTCAGTGCCTTTTGCTGGAGATCTGATGTAGTATCTGAGAGGAGACATCACCAGGGTAATTTTAGAAGTTTCCCTGGTAACCACTGCTGACATCCATAACTCAAAATTTGAGACTACAGCTCCCTGTGTCACCCTGAAATGGCAAACTGCCTCCTACCAGCGGAGATAAGGGACATCACACATGAAAACGCAGCTCCCTGGGCTTGTTAGAGGTAAGATGCCTGCCCACAGATAGTTCCTTCTCATAAAGGAAGCTGCCTCCACCTCTCCCAGCCTGCAAGTAGGGAAAAGATACAGACAAACCTCTCAGATAGTGATCCAAAGAAGTGGAATAGAGCCTGGAAAGAGGGAGGTGCTGTAGAGAGAGCAGTGGAGGCACAAGACAATGAGTGAGAAGCTCTGGGGAGCTGCAGCATGAAGTCAACAGGAATGCCTGGAATAATAGTGAGCTGGCAAGGAAGCACTGAAAATAAATGAATGTAAAGAAATGAAGAAAACAAGAAGGGGGTGGGGAGAAGCGACAGTATTTCCAGTTGTTAAAAATCAGTAATTGCTCCTTCGGTATGCTTTTGAGAGGATGCTCATCTCCCTCTCCATGTCTGGAAGGGAGAAAAAGTGAAAACAGGGTCACCATGAGATGCCATTTGTGGTCCCCTGTGTGTCAGTGCTTTATCTCTGGGCAATCTTGTTTTCAAAAAGCACAAATAGCTCAGCCATTTCTGTTGATGACTCAGGCCTAACCTAGATAAGCAAATCTATCTGCTTCATTCAAGCAAAATAAGAGCCCAATAATACATCACAGACATCCAGCAATCCTCTTCAACTAAAAGAGAGTTCAGCATCTCCCACTCACAAACCCTTTCCACCAGTTCCTCCCATCTTTGCTGCACCCATCACCAACTTCCTGGTGGGCACTCATGGGTGCTAGTTGGTTGCCTCCTCCTTGTTTGTTCTTACAACCAGCAACGGCACAAGTACATGCAGCAAATGTCAAATGCAATAATTTCTTTAGGAACCAGCCCTCACACATCCATCTCAATCCTGCAGTCCTTCTGAATGGCCTCACTGCTGGGGGCTTTGCCCACTCCTACCCCAAAGGCTCACCACCCCATGCTGATGCCCCCAGTACTGCCATGCCAGTGGGAGCTCTGGAGCAGGGGCTGAGCTTAATTCACACTGAGCACTTTGGGATCCCGATGCTCTTACCAGCATGGTAAGACAGAAAGGGAAGAACTGACACCAAGAACCAAGAAATAAAAAAAAAAAAAAACCACTTTGAAGAGTAAATGTTGCTTTGTCTTTTCTTACTTTCCCAGCTATATTAGTGCACACTGCAAGACATCTCCAAGAATACATTTTCCTCTCCAGTGCCTATTATCATTTTTACTCCAATTCCCCAAGGACCAGAGGGCTATGTACCAGCACACGGTATTAAAGGTGTGATCTGGTGTCAGGACATTTCCCAGGCACACCAACCAGCACGGCTCTATCACCCCAATGCCTCTCCTTCCTCCCCCCCATCAGTCACATTCCAGCTTCCTCACAAAGGTCCCATTCTCGCTCTCCAGGTACAACGCTAATGCAGCCAAAGCCCTGTTTTCCTCTTTGGAGGCCACCATAAGGGGAAAAGCAGCAGTAAATAACAACAGAATAGCTAAGGATAGCAAAGTTTAAGAAAACACTGAAGAACGTCTGTCAGTTACCTATATTACACAGGAAAAACTGCAGAGTGCAGCGCTCATTAAGGGGAAAAGGAAGGCAGGCAATACAAAAACAGACACAGGTAAGTGGGAATCCAGCTGCTAGGGCTCTTACAGCAACAAAAAGAAAGAAAACATAATGCCAAGCAATGACAAAGGAAAGAAACAACTGTGCGTGGAAATAGTAAAGCAGAGAGAAGGAGAGAGCTATAAAGCAGTGTTCCTCAAAGCACCTTTTAAGCGCTGAGTCAGGGAAATAGCACTGCTGCAGGAGAGGTGGTGGGGGAACGTGCTGCAGGTGAGTGATGGCTGCACCCTGAACACGTCGGCTGTAATCAGCACATGGAACAATTCATAAAAGGATCGTGATGGTCAGTGGTTGGGATTTTTGAAAGTATTCAGACAGCTTTTTCTCCTTAATGATTTGAAGCCCTTCATTGCATCTACCTCCAAGGTTATCGGCAGTTTCAACTACAGTTCCAAGCAGAGCACAGGACTGCTGATGTTCTGACCGCGAGGCAGCATTGCCTTCACAAACACTCCTCTCCAAGCTCCCCAGCCACACATCAGTGTGTGCACTGCACACTGCAGCATCAACTTTCCAGCACTCTTTCAGAATCTATTAACACATTTTTTCTTAGATGACTAAATGAGGAAAATGTGCTTTCCACCATTATTACGTTCCTGTGACTTCTTTCCATCAGCTTTGTTATTTTCTTACTGCTTTAAGATGCATGAGAACAAGCAGTGCATAGGGGCACAACTCACACTGTAGCAGACATTCATAAATTTAGATCTGAATTGTACTGCTGGTGCCATGCTGTGCGGCTGCTGGGAGGAAACTAGGGCAGTATGCAGAGGAAAAGACAGAAAAGAGACTCATTTCCAACAGCACTGTCAGATACAATTGACTGGTCAGCATCTCCACTGCCTGAGCATCTACAAAGAGACACAAAAAAAACCCCTAAGTCTTGGTCCATTCCAGTATTGTCGTAAAAAAATTAAACAAAATATCTCTTATCAGAGAATCTGGTCTTGTGATTGAGTTTCACATGATAGAACCTCATGGAGCATGGGAGGCTTAGCACAGCTGCTCCTACACAGGTACAACCATAACACTGCAGGAGACCTCTCTCTTAAATACTGACTTTCTACATGGTCTAATAGTGACAGGAGAAGGGGGAATGGCTATAAACTGAGAGAGGGGAGATTTAACTTAGATGTTAGAAAGACATTCTTTACACAGAGGCAGTGAGGTACTGGCAGTGCTGCCCACAGAGCTGTGGTTGAGCCATTCCTGGGGGTGTTCATGTTGGCTGGGGCTCTGGGCACTGATCTGGTGGGAGGCAGGGCTGGGACTGGGTGATCTTTGGGGACCCTTCCAGCCTCAGCCATTCTAGGATCCTATGCAAATCCATTGGCATTTCACCACTTCTTGGGGCGCAGTCTTCTCTTAGCATTTGCAAGTTACGTCAACATCCCCAGGAGGCACAATGCAAACATGCCATGCTGTAAGAGAAAAGCCTTTGTGCCTGAACTCCTTCAGCAGGGCAGGCAAGAAGGAATTGCTTACGGAATAATTTCTTTGCAAGTTCTTTCATCAAAGAAAATAATAAAACACTGAGTTAGGTTTCATCTGCATTTTGATGAAATACTGAAGTATATTTCATCTAAACATTGTAAAGAATGCCAGAGCCTTCCCAGCTCAGCTTTACCTTCACAAAACCAGGACAGAGGCCAGGGTTCACAGCATCAGAAGTTTTTGTTGAAGAGCAAAACCCCTTCTCAGAAACGGAGCTTCAGAAAGCACTGTGCTTTGAAATAATGCCCTCAATTATGCTTTAAAGTTGTAAGTTAAACAGGATTGCAGGTAAAAGGTACTTCCAACCAGCACAGCCTACGAAGAGACTGATTTAAAATAACTCCAAAGAGTAACCTGCAGAGATCAGACTGCTGCTAGAAAGACATTCCTGGAGGCACCGGCCTTCCTTTTGAACTAATTCTCACCTGCCAGCCAATGGGACAGCTTTCCTGCATTCCTTCTCTACCACTACACACAAGCAAATGGGAGACAGCCTTAAATGAAATTGAACTTTGACATTATTCATTCAAAGTGAGCTTAGTGAATGCTTTTGGGGTTCCAAGTTCTCATGTAAATCTGGAATAATGGTAGACCAACAGAAAAATTTGTACATCACACTGATCATTTTCAGCAGAACCAGCCCAAGTTGATTTAAGAATGAGAGCAGACCAGCAAATATACTTCACACTTAGTTAATGGGTGAGTGGAACACTGCTCTGAAAATGGTGTCCTGATCAAATCTGGCTTTTTCACACTCCGGTTGAAGGCATTTTGTTATTTAAAGCACATAATGTCAAACTATGACCTACAGTCAGAAATGTTTTAAAACTACTTATAAGAAAAAAAAAAGAAAAAAAAAAAAAAAAAAAGCCTCTTTTTCTCCTCTGTGACAAAAGCAAACACTTCCAATCAGCCTATGAGAATCCTAAATTATGCTGCCAGAAACATTTCTTATGGGTGACAAGAGCCAGAAGCCAAGCAGCTTGCTATTCATCTCAGCCCTACAAAGTGCTCTGTCGAGCTTCATTTCTGTTGGAGTTCACATCCACAAACACCAGTCTGGAGTTTATTTTCACTCCTGATACGCCTGTGTGTGTGTTTGGTGGGTTGTTTTTTTTTTGGTTGGTTGGTTTTTGGTTTCTTTTTTTTGCTTTAATTTAAGCTGGAAAATACATAGAGAGATAAATATTATTGACTGCTGTGGATACTTACATCGTCTGCGAAGGAACACCAATGTTTCACATTGATGCTGCTTCACATTCACATGCTCGAATCTATTCTAAATGAACCAAATGCCTCAATAATTGAGTTAAAGCAAGGTTTGACAGCACTGTGAGCAGGAGTCAATGCTACCAACTCTACAGTTTGCTTTTCAAATTAAAGAATAATTGTATCTTCATTTCCAGGGCTTGCCCTTTGTGATATGTGCCTGGGCAGATGAAGTGAAAGAAGATGAGCAGCTGAGTATTAATTAAAACTCAGAAGGAGCCTTTATATGCTGCTGCTTATGGCACTGACAGTTCTTCAATTAAGCACCACAGTTCAGACCCATGAGTTGAGTTTCTCTTTTCATTCTGATGTCAGCCTGCAATAGATTGCACAAACATGCACGTTTGACCAACCAAAGCCAGATAATGTCTAAGACAATGAATTTTTAAAGCAAAAAATAAGTTTCCCCTTTTCCTCATGCCTTTTTTTTTTTTTTTTTTTTTTTTTCTTTTTAAACTGAGTACCCCTGCATCCAGCACATCTGGTGCCCTCTGATCAGATGCATCCTTCCCACAGAGTTAATTTGGATCCCTCACACTAAGCCAGCTGCAGGGCAGCTCTGGCAGCTCCAGCTGGTTGCAGCCTTCTGCCAGCACTCACCCCGCATGGAGCCAACAGCACACTGAGGATCATCCTCTCTCCATGTGGATGAACCCACGCTTTGGAGAAGCTCCCCATTGACCCTGCATGATTGCTGACAGGTTTATTTCTCAAAGTAAAGGCTTCCAAACATTTTTTTCCTCTTTCAAATCATTCTTTGCTATTCACTTCTGCAAGGCTTTTCATAATCATCAGAAGAATTAAAGCAGCTGTGTTACGGTTGAGCTTCCCACTTCCCATTCAAATCACCAGGGCTGATGCTGGGAGCACAGAGCACACACTGTAGAGGCAATCAAGCCTGCCCCATACACCATGAGCATCTCCTAGGCTCAGGAACTCCTCCCCAAGTTATCAAAGGTCAACAGATCAGCTTCCACTGAAACAGTATCACAGCATATTTAAATCAGATTCTGACCCAAAGAAATCAGGCTAATTCATGGAAGGGCTCTCCTTGGCATGGAAGAAGGAGTATGCTGCGTGGCTTATGTATAATTAAAAAGTTACTGGATTGACCTTACTTCAAAATGAACACTGCTGAAGCATTTTCCTTACTGAAGAATTAAAGGCACCAGCATGAAGGCTGAAGATTTTTTTCCACCTATTCCTTAAATCATCCCATCTTCAGCATCACTCCCGTGCTACACAGAAAGGAATCTGTGGGGATCCCTCCTGACTTCTGCAGAAGCACACACAGGAGTGGGAGTTCTGGTTACCTGTAGTGCTTTATCCACAGATTTGCAAGCACTCACAGGTTGCCAGGAAATAACCAAGTGCTGTACTAACTGAGCTTCCCAAAATATTCAACTACACTTGACCAGATACCAATAAAAGAGAGAGTGGGGACGAGTTCTGCTGTTTCTACTGATAAAATGGAGCAGCTGAACACCAGCTATAGCTGTATGAACATGCTATTCCTTCCAGTAGTAAACAATATCCTCAGCGTAGCAGAGAACCAACAAAACTGGTGCAAGGCAACTCCATACAATTCAGCAAAAGTTACACATTCCTGGCCCTAGAAACAAATCACTAACACACTCAACAAACAGGTTTATTCATTCTGCACAGCTTTTAATAGCAGTCTCTAGAGAAACAAATGCATTTCCTAGATAAACACATAAGATGCAACACTAATTCTATTCTGACAATTTTTAAGTAGAAAATAGAACTGTTACATATTCATCCGACGCAGAACAACTCTAAGTAACATGCCACATCATTGATTTTTATTCTCCTTTTCCCCCTGCAAAAAGAAATACCGTTTTTCAACCCACTTGTTTGTATTTCACCAAAAAAAAAAAAAAAAAAAAAAGGTGAAAAGATGAAAATTAAATACATAATTCAGTGAGTAATAATGTACGTCACTTACTGAAGCGAGGCAGGAGTCCTCTCACTGAAGCCAAGAGAAAGACCACGTGCTTTAAGTTACCTACTTCCCTTACACACTCTGCTGACCCTCTGCAGTACAGAGCACTGCCACACTGCTGCCTGCTCTGCCTCTGCCAGAGGTGGCTGAGCACCACCAGCAGACACACGAGCATCTTTACTCATCTCGCCTACCTGCACAAACACCACACCAGCACTGCACATCGCTGTGACAGTCCATGAGAAGGCCCACAGGTGGGACAGAGGAGAAAATATGCACTCCTTTCTGCAGGCAGAGGGGCAGACACTGTGCTAAGGACATCATAGCAGGCAAACGCCATGGTTAAAGGCAGCAGCCACTCTGCGGGTGAGCAGCTGGGTGAAATGAATCACCCTGACAAGAAACCAAAGGTCTGCCAGTGCCCTTTGACAAGTGAGAGTATAAAGCTAAGAAGGAACTGTATACAAAGCAAGCGCAGCAGCAGCTAGCCTTCATGCATTGTGTAGCAGTTTACTCAAAGAGCAATCTGCATAGCAAAGATTACAGAGCATTAATCCTGTTCTTTTAAAAGCATATTTAGTGTTTGTACACAATGTTCCATTTACACTGCAAATGCATATTCTGCACCTGCAGAACTTGAAATGGTTTTGTTGACCCCAAAGAAAGCCAGCTGCAGACAGGGACTCAGTGCTGACATACTGCTCACCAAAGAATAAGCCGTGCTGAGGTTTACTGCAATTCAACATAAGCAAAACAAAAACAGTGAAATGTTGCTGCCTTTTGAAGGGCATCATAGAAATCTATCTTTTCAACTGCTGAAATGAAAATAAATGCTTTCTCTCACATCAGTATACAGTAACAACCTCTATTACGCATTTCTACTTAAAAGCTTCTTAAGCTCTGAAATGATGTATTTAAGCTAATTGCTTCATGTGCTTAAAGAAAGGCTAGTAAAAATGGCATCCTCTCCTTACCTTTCTTGCTTTATATATTGGGGTTAATATATCTTCTTTCATGATTGCCTAAAACGAGTTCATCTACTTCAAAATGTAACAACTGAAATATGCGTTCACCTCTTGTCATTCCTCTTCTAGACCCCCCCCTCCCCCCGTGTGAACTATAAAATTATGCTCTGAAGCCAATAAAAGTAGTCTGACATCTGTGAAATGATGCATTTTGTTTTTAATGCATACACTCAGCTGCAGATCTGACTTTGAAGTACTTAATTCTGAAAGATCAAAAATAATCGTATGTCCCTGAGAACAAGCACTGAAGCATCCAGGACTACATCTTTCTTAGGAAAAGAGCAGTGTCAGGAATGGGTCAAAAACACCTCTTCATTTTCAGCTCTACTTTCTTACCAGTTTTTCTTGTCCCTTCTCTCCCCTAAGCATCTTTGCTCCACTCTTTCCCACTGCACTCTTGTACCTGGAAAAGAACTCAAGAGAGAATAAGAGCGTTTTAAGGTGAATGCTACAAGCAGCAGATGAATTAATGGGATGCAAATAGGAAAGCCAGGCACAGAGCTGTAACCTAAGACAAACAAATCTGGTAAGAAGGCTATTTTGTAAGCTGCAGAGACGTGTGTGTTTGTGCTACCAATTCTATTGCCTCATTTCTACTCCCACTCTCAGTTACTAATGTCTTCTGGAACAAGCCACACGTGCCCTTTTCTAGCATCACTGCACTGTTTTACAGCTCACAACACAGAAAGCAAAGCGATGTGGAAAAGTTAGGGAGAGGATGCTGATTTGCTTTGACCCCACTTCTTCCAGGCTTTCCTCTGGCATCCTATGTGAACAGATTATCTGAGACATTGCAGTGTCCCCAGTACATCCTCAAAAAGAGGACTGGAAAAAGTAAGGCCTCCTTCATGCAGTGCAGCTCTGTTTTCAGAAAGCATTTATCGTCCCAAGCACTGAAACCACTCGCTGCCAATTACCACCATCTTGCTGTGCCTGCTGGACACCTGTGGCTGATCTCAGAGACAGTAAGAAAAGATGGGCAATCTCACTGCTCTGAATGAGGGCATAAGCATTCAGGCCATAACCCTGCTTGTCTGATGTGCTCTTAAGCACTGGTGATTTCCTTAACTAGGTCCCACAAAGAAATTAGAAACAATGTCTGATGGTTAATAGGGACAGCAACTTTGCCCACAGATTGGCTGAATCCATTCAGAGCCCACACAACATCCCTCCCGTGGTGTCACACTCCCACACAGACATGCACCTTCACTTTTTCCCCTAGTGCTTTTTAATAAAAGAAGTACTGTTGCCAGCCAATTCCTTGACTCTGCCAAGCAACCCAAGAATGATCCCAGCCATTAAGTTCTTAGAGCCATTTACGATCACAATAGCAACTTGACCATTTATTACACCAAAAATAAAACCAAAAAATTCTAAGGTATTTCAAAATCTGGTGAGCCATTCAAAGTTGTTTGACTTTATTTTCTTCTAATAAACATATAAATCACAAACAGTTCTGCAGGGCAAGATGCTAAATGTTAGTTATTGATGAAGGCGCTCCTAGAATATTTCACTAATGGCTCTGGCTTGATGAATACATGTAAAAAGAAAGATCTTATCGATTTTACTTAAAAACATTTTAAAAGTGCTCAGCAGACTGGCAGCAGAAAAATAATATGAAGCACACAGAAAAACTAGCATTTAAAGCAGGAAGAAAGAGACCCAGCCCAGCAGGGACATTAGGAGGAGATAAATGACAAAGCCATTGCTGGTATCATTGAAGCAGCACCAGCACTGGCAGCAGAGACAAGGCCAGACTAAAGGAGCATAATGCCATGGATTAAAGATCATGAATCCAAACTCAAGAGGGAAAACATTTATGTCAAAATGAGGATATATATATACATATACTTTTTTTTTTTTTTGAAACAGGATTTTCTCCATGAACAATGCTCATTAAAATGACACAAATCCTCAAGTCTGCATCACTGAAGTACTTCAGTAGTAAATCACAGAGACATGGATATTTTATGGCCAGAACAGCATATGATTCCTAACTAACCTTTGTACATAAAGTACTCTCAGCTGGGCATTTGGTACTAAACCAACTTTCCTACTGGTCTCAGAAAAACCCGTATCTGCACTTTTCCTCTCACTTTAAATAGCCCTTAATCTTCAGACATAAGGATCGTCAGTAAACAAGATCCATGACTTCCTTCTGGGAAAGCTCAAGTCTTCCCTTGGATCTCAGCTCCTAAGGCTGATATCTCAGGGATGTGCATCTTAATAAGGAGTTAAAATGGGAGAATATTTCCCTAGGTTCCCATGGGAACACAACACTTTCAGATCTGGAAAGTTTCAAGATATGGGGTTATACACTCATTAAAACACATCTTAAAAAAAAAGCTATTTGTTTAATTTTCAGTGGCCTCCTGGCTGCTATTCATTGGGCCTAATCACTGGAAAGTCACTAAAGGATAGAGTTACTCAGGAAAGAGCACACTTGTGAGGTAGAGGACCCAGGAAAGATAATAGGAAGAATCTCAACTGTTTAGGGCCAGAACAGGCGTGATACTCACCTGTGGTCACAAAATAAGCTGTTACTACATTACTTGCTCATTGTTTTATGCCACTGTCTAAAGACAGCTATCTTACATCTGACGTCACACTGCATGCTATCTGGCCAACCAAGCATAACCTCTAGTCAAGCTGTAAGTGAAATAGCTTCCATAGTATAACAGAATTCACCTGGAAACAAACTGTTTATTAATTCGATGCAAAACTCTAAGCACTTGTTTCTTGAAAACAATTTTTCTTATCTGTTTCTACCCAAAGTACCAAAAAGAATCCCTAGAAGAAATACCCAGAATCGCCCTGCTGTCTTAGTACAACTCTTCTTCCATTTCTTATACACAGATTTTTTTTTAATAACAGTTACTTCACCTGCATTCTACATTAAGCATGGTGCTGCTTTGGTGCTCTAATATTGTGATGTGCGTGCAGCATTTGCAAAGCTTCCCTTAAGTTCTTTATAAGAATACATAAAAGAAGAAAACTGTTTACTGAGCAACAGAAGATAAGCTCTATCCTCCTCCAAAAACAATCAAAAGAGGGCTTCATTAATCTTGCAAAGACTTGAGTTCCTTATTTTATAGCAAGCAAATAAAAACTACAGTTGTCTCGAAAGCTATCTTGCAATAAAAACTTCAGGATATTTACTTCTTTTCTGAAGTTGAAAGCAAAGAACATAATACCAGTACAAAGAGAAAGCTGCACTATGTAAGGTGCAGAGATAGAAAATCCACACACTGTATTTTACAACTGGGACTAAAATGTCATTTCTTGCATACAAGGGAGGTAATTAGCTATTGAGACAACTTACCACAGAAAGCAGCGAGGTGAGTAACAGAGTCATTAAATCAAAGTTTCACATCTGTGAAAGATACACCCACAAGATCTAACCTGTGTTGCCTTCCCATCATTCAGTCACTACAGTAAGAGAACCAAGTAGCTGTAATCCAGAACCAAAAACTGACATTGATAGTGTAGGAGTTTTGCAAAGCCTCAGCGGATCACCTGGCCAGCAAACAGCATGGAACTGCAGCCACTCCACTCCTCGTTTGGCAATTCAGATACTCACATGTCACAATGAACAAAAGGAATAGTTTTAACAAAAGGAAAGTAGATGTGCTAATAGATTGCTGAATGGGGACGAATATGAAAGTCCTGTTTGGACAGTCTGGTACACAGTCAGAAAGAATCCATGTGCTTTTCAGCACCAGCAGCCCTGACTCTTTGTCATTCTGCAAACCTCTAGAGAAGCAGTGCTGAGAAATTATCAGTGCAGTCAAATTCTGTTGAATATGCGAACTGTTGAACAGGCACTCAGTGCCCCAGCAAACTAAAATGGTTTCAGCAAAGACTCTCCATGTTGGACCCTGCTGCTGCCCACACGGCTTTGAGTTCCACTGCAGAATTCAACTCCCAAAGCTCTATAAAAGGCAAAGCAGTTGACTAGACTTGAAATGACAGATCACCAACAGATATCATTAGGATGTCACACCAGAATAGGATATGTACACCTGTAGTGATGAATGCACCTTCCAGAGCACTAGTTACATAACAATTACCTTTACAGACCCTTTGAATTTATAAACTATTCACTTACAATGCCTTTTCAGACCTCACCTGAAACACAAGCATTTAGGTTTAATGCATTCTGGATAACATTTGACTGAAAGAACAATCTGCATAGCAAAAACTACAGTAAAGTGGGCATTTTCCAAAATGGATTTCAAGAAAAAAAATTGCCACTCTGTATTCATATAGCCTTGCAGCTATGAAAGTCCTGTCACTATGGCACTTCAGTGTTTGGAAGCATCTGTCAAGTTAAAAAAGGATTTTTCTCTGGAACACATTCAGTAAATCGTAAGGTTTGTAATTTTTTATTGAAAAATTAGTAACAACAGCTGTAGGGCAGCCTATCAGTTCTTTAAAAGTTTATGCAGACTTGATGTCAGCGGCAGAACAATTTACAGTATATAATGAGAGAAATAAACAGATCATGGAGCAGCAGGCACTGGATGCTTTCAGTGCATCTTCTAGCCCCAGAAAACAAAAGAACCATTTGTCTTGGACTGCATTTTGTCACCCTCCCAACACAGACCTGTAAATTTATACAAGAGGCAAGACAATCCCAATCCAATCTAAAAACGTCTCAATCATTCAGTCTTTTTCGTTGACCCAACTTATCACTTATCTTCACGGCTCACAGCAGTTTCTCCAGGAAGCTCTGTCTTAAATTTTTTATGAGATTGCTCTCCTGGGAAAAGAGACATGCAATGCTCTAAGGATCGTGCAATTTCATCAATTGTCCATCTGTCTTCATGAAGCGCGTGCTCCTCCAGCGTAAAGGGTCCATGTTTGGTTCGGGTCAGTTCCTGTATGCTGGCACAGGTTGAAAGTTCTACAGTACAGGAAAAACAAGAATTTACAAGAAATGCACGGTCAAATTTAACTCACTTATTTTGCTATACGTAGCCTGCATTGCTCTGCTTACTTTGAAATGAACATTCATCACTCATTTACATCTTCGTAAGTCTGAGGAATTCCTTTGATTTCAGTAGGCCTTCAGTGCAGTAAGAGTTCAAAATCTGACAAAGTTGTCAGGAAGTTTTCCAGATTTAAATCAGAAAGAAAAATAATGACATAAAATAAATGCAGAGGACCATGTGCTGATCTTCCTTGTACTTAGAGGCCTTAGCATTTTTGCCTTCAAGAAGAATTCTGGGATTCTTATCCCTGTGACGCTCTCCAACATAATATAAACTAAGATATGGAAACATTTGAAATTTAAACAGATCTTCTGATGGGTTAAATACACATAGGACATAATTACTTAAAGAGGAGTAACCAAAGATAAGAGCAACTGGAGCTGACTCCTCAGTATAAAGGTGTACTAAAATATTCCTGTCCACCCTGTCAGAGGGCAGAAGGATTTTTCCTGCATTTCATAGTTTGAAAAAGAGCCAGCTGGGAAGAGATTTTTACCTTGGTGTGTTTTTTAAGTGACTAAACTCAATCCACTGTACACAGGAGGCCATAGCAGGAGAATCTTTGACTTGCCTAAGCACGAGCAGCAACACTGAAATTCACAGGATACTCTCACATCGCTTGTTTTTTTGGTCTGCAAATGTATCACTTAATAAAAAAAATACTGAAATAGACTATCTGTTCTCCATCACACAGCTTGATAAATATAGGATGCAAGACAAATAATCCTGTGGGAAAGCAACATCATTTGCAGTACAAGGGAAGGAAGAAGAAAACACTGGAGAAATAATCACAAGTGAAGAAGACTTTCCAGCAGACAGGGCTTACTATGTGCATGGTAATGTTCTGTGCAATCTGTTTTCAAAATGTGATGAATAATGTTTAAAAAGGCAGAATCTTTCTTCTGCTTCTTCTCACCCTTAATCTGAGTTAGCTTTAACATATGGAGGAGAGGGGAAAAAGAAAATTCCCACCTTGCCTTGCATTTTCTTTCTCAGTGCTATTCCTCACTCCATTTTTATCCCCACAGCCCCCAGAGCTCTTGAGCAATTATTTAGGCTGCATTCCTTCATGCTCCTAATGAACATACTCTAGTACTTAAAAGCAAGTGATAGCAACACAAAGCTGCAAAACTGTACCTAAGTTTGGTGTCTGGACACCAAAAAAAAAAAAAAAAAAGGCAAGAGTTTTCTATAAGCAGACACGTTACTTCTGAAAGCCATCACTTTATCTCCTCATACCCACCTTTGCCAATGTCACTGACCAGGCTCCTGACATAAAAGCCGCCGCCACATTCAACATCTGGAACATTAATGGTGACATGGTAAATTGCCAGCAGAATGTGAAATCCACTTCACATAGAGACCATGCTCCCAAACAAATGTAAAAATGCACTGAGCAAACAACCCAGTGATAAAATATTTATAGGATGCAACATCAATTATTCATCCTGTAACATATGTGCAGGTGAGATTGCTAAGCCAGACAGGAGGGAAGGCAACTACAATGGCAACTGAACTAACTCGCTAGAAATTAAGTACTTGCTATGGTATGTTAAAAATGCTTCAGTTCTATTCATTTCTAAGGTTTCAGAAGGTCATTTCATATTTCTAATAATGAAACCAAGTTATTTCAGGAATAACCTAAAATAGCTATCAATGCTTTTCAGATACTGCACTTGGGCAGCTCCAATGAAAGCTGCTGACATTTCAAAATTCCCCTTTAACTTCCACTGCTGCTAGTGATCAGCATCTGGTCACCCAAACAGAAAGTAAGGCCTGAAGTAACACAGCACTGAGATCTGCCACTCAAATCAGCTTACCATATACAATCTGGTCCAATTGTGGGCCAACCAGGTAGTACCTCAATGCAAACGATTATCCAGACCTCAGAGTAGCATAAAACATTTACAACAGGATCTTTGATTTATTAATGTGCTTCTTAATGTATGACAGAAGAAAGGGTAAGATCCTGCCAATGCAAACTAGAAAAAGCCCTGACAATAGCTGATACTGGACTGTCAATTGCTCTGGGCATCAAGGCAAAAGAATGGATCAGGTGAAGTAAGCAGACCTGAGAAAGGAGGAGTGAGCTGGAGGTTGCAAAATCATGGACAGATGCAAATAATCTGCTGACCAGCCTCTCAGAATTTTCCCTCACAGAAAGATTACAAATAATCAGCTTAACTTAAAACCAAAATATGGTGCTTTTACTGGAAAGTGAAAGTCTTTGCACACAGGCTCACACCAAAATAAGTAGATGAGGGAAACAAAACCCATTTCAATATCTTACTGCCATTCTGAGCGTAAATAAGCACTAACAAGCTGGTAGCATCACCCTATGTAATAATCTTTGGTCTTTACCCAGTGTGAACAGTGGTGGCTGGAACTGTTGGAGAGAGAGGCTGTACACTCTTACTGGCCGAGCAGGCTTTGCTTCTACTTCTTCTCCTCTCTTCATTAGAGTTGATAGCCTTTCTCCACCCTTCTTCAAAGCAGAATAGCTGATCAAATGGAGCACAAAAAACACATCACCCGGTTATAAAAGAACAAGCTTCCCCTCCTGTTAATATTGTACCACAACAGCATATACTCACTCTTCTAATCCTTTCTACACAAAAACATAAAACCTAGCAAGTACTTCTGAAATCTCTTGGACACAAAATAATCTCATTCACCAGTGGTTATGTACCCTGGAAAACAAGAGATAGCCCTCAAATTACCTCTTGTTGCTTAGATTTGAGTGTTTCATCACTCAGCTTACAGTTTATGAAAGCAAAGAGTTGCTGTAAGAAGTACAATGCTTGCAGCTGCCTCTAGCATTTCGTCACTCAGAAGTCTACAGGACATGCTGCTTCAGTGCTGTGTTAGGGTGAGCACTGGGTATTGCTCAGGCAACACCTGTAATTCTGCCTTTCAACTTTACTCAGACCAGGGTCTTCCCTGAACAGCATCTGTCAGGTTATGTAGCCTTGTTTCAGGGTGTTTAGGACAAAAGCTTAATCCACTAATTTCACTCATAATGTTAAATTTTATCTAAAGCTCCCACTTTGGCCCTGACAGAAAGACAGCTAAAACAACAATCAAAAATGATCTTGCTCAAATTACTGGAAGGTAATTTGAAAAGGTCACACAAACAGAACACCTACTGAATTACTGACCTTACAAGGCTCACAGTGGAGCCACAGTAACCAAGCCAATGCAAATGCAGAGGAAAGCACATTAGTTTAAATCGCCATGAAAGCCATCTGTCACGAGCTAAGCACTTGCATACTGCCAGTTACCATGGCTCACCTGACTAGACGAAAACTGTAAAGCTAAGGAAGTTTAAATCACTAACAATTTATTTCTACTCTAAGTATTCAGAAAAGTAATTTGAAGACATTTAAAGAACTTCCAAGCTGACGTTAGTAAGCCTCTCCCTACTCTGTAGCTGAAATTAAATTCTTGAGGCTTTCTGTTCTAAATGGAAGACAGGACAGAATCCCCCCTAGTCCTGTAAGACCTGCTTAAGATTGCTACTCTACTTTAATCAACAAAACAGACTCCAGGTTGTCATTTGAGCTGGATGTCCAAAGCAGCATGACCCGCAGTTGCAAATGTTAAACTTGTAAGTCTACAATGTCTCTACTTTCTTACCAGAACATCTCTACTTCTGCCATAACCAAGTCCTGTTGGCAAGTCCCAACAGCTGAGAGTTCAGAATGTTGTGGAACTTACAGTGGAGGAACCTGCATTATGTCCCCTGTGAACTTCTGCAGCACATTCTCAAGATCTCTTTTTGTTACTTGGTCTGTCAAAAGAAAAAAAAAGTGTTAAGAATGGTTATTCACATTGCACTAATGGCACCAATCATGTTGCACAAACAGATAAAAAGTGGTACCCCTTGTCTGAATTTAGATTGGATGAACAATGCCAAAGAAAGATAAACAGAATGTAAGTAGGAGTGTGAATCAGTACGACAAGATGGAACAAACAGTCCAGGCTGATTAAGACAGTCTGGACACATCCAGAAGGGCAGAAATTCCTACATACATAGTTCTGCTATGCAATTTCTCTCTATCAGGACTAACAACTAATTTTTCTTGGGAACTACACAAAAATTACAAATCTTGTCCTATTCTAACCCTTGCTAAAGGTCTGAGAAGAATAAAATGCTCATCTGGCCTTGGCAACTTCTCTTTAAGAGTGCCTAAGCACAAGGAAAAAATACAACAGGTTACTGGAGAACAAAAGCATTGCACTTTTTTTTCCCCAGCAAAGCAAAAGATTTCACCTGGAACAACACATTAAATTCCTCTATCAAACATCTAACTCGTAGATGCTCACAAAGGTATTGTTACATATAATTAAGTCAGCTACACTGAAGATATCCTGTAAGAGAAAGCAAGGACTTTTAGAAATTTGCTCTCTCAGTGCACACACCTGCCCCACCTTTATGGGAAGGCTACAACTGAAGTAAAGTAGCTGGTTGCATCGGTCCTCTGAAATGCCATTCAGTAGAGATGACATCAACCCCTAATTTGTTTAGAAAGTATTTGTACTTTTGTACATTGCTTTTGGACATGAGATCTGTAATAAAAATGCACTTCAGTAAATATTTTGTCCTCTGCCTCATAAGTTATATTTTATTAGTATCACCCTAAGCCAACAGCACCCTAGCATATAAATGAAATTAACTTGCTCTGGAGAGTTGCACTTGCAGCCCTTACAAAACTGATGCCCTTCATGTTGAAAATGAGAAGGAAGAGGTTTCTTTCCCACAAATTTTTGAAGATGGCAATGCAGCACCTCCTTTCCACAATGCACATTTTGCAGCCTTGGGAGCACCTCTGTCCCTAAGCAGCATCACCGTCTCCAGAAGGGTTTTTAACAGTAAGTCTGCAAGGCACACAGGTCAGCCAGGGATGCTGAGAGAGAACAACACACAACGGAACGTGGAGCAGAAATGACAGAATTGCTTGTACATTAAGTGTGGATCTTCTTCTGAAGGGCCTCTTACACCATCAGTTCAATCTGATTGCATTACTGAAGTTTAGCAATGTATCACAACAAAGACACAGAGAAAAGTTAGCTTGACTCAACTTGATGCATGTCATCCTGTCAGCCTTCTTGCAAACTCCACACTGTTTTAGGCTAGACTTTAATGTCTAAGGAAAAAGAAATCCCCATGTGAGGAATGACATATAAAGCCACTTACAAAGCTGTGCAAACTAAATATTTACAGATGAGTTTGTTGAGATATAGAATAAGTCACGTTTGTTTTCTGTAATACATCACGGCTCAAGGTGGTCAGAATTCAACTCTGAAAACGTTTTACTTTTTCTACTCCAGCATGCCTTGCCTTTGTGCTAAGGGCTATGCTGGATTCTTGCTCTTCCCTACAGCAAGCAGGTATAGTTTTTACCCAGCAATCTGACACCAATGAATACCCCATTAATCCAGATCCAAACAAACAGTTGCACTGTGTCTAAACTGGTATAAATTGTGCGTTTACAGGCATCAGTCTGGACTCATGGCTAAGGAAAGCACAGAAATACGCTGCAAACCAATTCCTTTACTGTTTTCCAACTCCCACTCTCCTTGAATCCACCATACAGGTAGGAGGGAATTCACTCCTGCTCAGCAGAAATATCTCCCTTCCGGCCCTGTGCCCCCAGCTCTCCCTTCCCTAGCCTCAGGCTTGAGTTTAGCAGGTTAACAGCTCCTCTCCGCAGCATGTTCAGAGCAACATTGTGACTCAGCCCTCTGTTACGCATGGAATATAAGCACATCCATAAAGAATGAATAGTTTCCACAGTTCCTAAGGTTTCTCTCATGTGTGACTTCCCTTCTCCACTCCTTGAGAGCAAGGGGTGGAGAGAGGTTTCTCCAGTACTTACCTGGCACAGATCCCAATCATTCCTGCTACCAAGAATAAGCTCATCCTCCCCACTACCCTGATTGCAAATGCCAAATATCCTTATCTGCCACATCCCAGAACACAAGATTTGCTGGAAGCTGGATTGAAGTAGCAGCAATCTGCCCTTCCAGAGGAGTTTAAGGGACTGCTGCCCTGATTCAGGACTAAGTTTGTCCCACAGGACAACTGCACCCCATCCTCAAGAGTATTGACAGCCCTAGCTTCAAACAAAACAACTACAGATGCTCTATGTGAGCACTATTTGAAACACACTTAATTCATCCCTATTTTCTAAATTTCTTCCCAAATCTCTTACACCAACAGTGGGGCCACATGTGTCTGCACCAACTGTTTCTTCCACTGGAACATCCCCTGTGATTCTACCAGCACCCAAAACTCCTCCAATATCCTAAAAACATCCAGAATGCTTTGGCTCCTAAAATGAAAGTTTTCAAGAACAGTGCTTTTGAGTGCTGATGACTGCAGAAATATTTTCCTGTTGTAAACACACAGAAAGCTGTAGAAGTTACCAAACCAAGAGGTGACACAGCCTCAAGAAGCCCCCACTGCAGGGCGATCTCGCCCTGTGCTTGCTAACAAACCCTACTGAAGAAGAACACAAGGCCAGAAGAATTAGCCACAACCATCCAAGGAAACTACAGCAGCTGGCCTCAGTTCAATCTGGCAGCAACTAATTGCAAACAGTCAAGCAAAATGCTGAAAAGACAGCATTTTAAAGTTTGGGTAGCATAATCAGCAGAAACATGGAGAAAACCCTGAGGAGTTCTGTTCCCCAAATTTGGATATAGTCTGTAAGCAGCTGGGAGGAAGCAAGTTTCAGAATGAACATCCCTGTTTGTAGTTACAGAAAGGCTACAAACGCTAGAGTTCCTCGGAAAGTATCACAGAAACACTGAACCCTTTGCTGCTTCCAAAGTCAGCAACTGAGCCTGGGAGCAGCATGAAGCCTTAAGTAATTCTCCTGTGATAATACAATTTTCTCTCTGCTAAAAAGGCAAACATAAACTATCAGAAGTCCAGGAGGGATTAAGCCCAAGCAGTTCTCTCCTACACATTCTTCACTGTGATCAACTTAGCACACAACAGTTAGCTGTCCAAAGCGCTGCCTAGAATCACCTTGAGGACTACAATCTGACACTTAATCATGGGAGGCAACTTTCTTCAGGCACTTTATTCTTTGGGTCCAGTGGAGTCATTCCAGAGGAGGTAGACACATCCTGCAGGCTGTTTTACTGCCCTCTCCTGCTCCAGGTCCCAGCCCTGCATTCTGTTGGCACTGCAGAGTCTGCATTCCCTAGCAGATGCTCAGCATCTCCCAAGATCCATCTAGACGTCAAGAAATGCTGAAAATTGTCTCAAATGTCTTTTGTGTATGCTCCTGGAGTAGCAATTAAGATCAGGGGTGAGTGAGTCACCCAGAAAGCCAAGCTGCTTTGAGAAAGCACTGGAGAAATACCTGCTTTATTTGAAGGTAAGGAAGGAAGGAAAGATAAAATACATAGGTAGCACGGAGAAAAAGGAGTATGCATGTTCTTTAATCCTTCTTCAGGAAGAATTGGAATCTGATTTGAATGAGGAATGCAACAGATTAATTTCATAAGCATTCCATCCTGCAAAAGGAAGCCATGTCCCCCATCCAGTACTGAATTGCCCAGCCAGTGCCAATACTTTTTATGAAAGCACATTTTGAGCTTCTCTGTGGGACTGATATAATTTTATTTTTTTTAATTGACAATGGGGGCTTCATCCACTTGAAAAGTTAATCCACAGTTTCTTTGCGAGCGTTCTACAATGAATACTCATTGCAGCAGAGCTACAGCATCCCACTTTGAGTTAGAAAATACCAGCGAAGCATTTACCAGTCATCACCAAATGTTGGCAATTAGAAATTCTCAATACCAAGCTGGCATTCAGTTCTTTAGAAGCTCAGAAAGAAATTCAGTCCTGAGACAAAAGCAAATGATTCAACATCTCTAAATAGCACTGCCTAGCAAATAATGCAATTTGGATTGATTCATGGGGTTTAAGTTGGACAACAAAATCATGCTTGTATGCCTTGTGTAAAAAGAAGGACAATAGAAGAAAGGATATTGGGGTTGAGGAATGGAATACAAGCCCCCTTTTTCATCATGTTTATGTATTCCTTATGTATTCTATTCCTCAACCCTTGAACCCTTGCTCTGTCGGTCAGAAAATCTCATATATTAAAGTTGCTAGGACACAGACTGCAAGCAAGGGCAAGATTTGGTAGGTAAACATATGTAGAGGGATGCTTATGCCATCCTGCCATCCTCACTTTATGTCACAAAGTCTGTAGTTAAACAGCCATCCTGGAGGGAAGATGTGGGTACTTTATTCACCTACTGGCTGTGAAGGGCGTTACTAAAAGAGGACTCACGAGACTACATGCTGAAAGAGGAAAGTTTTACTGGACACAGCATGCCATTTGTCAGCCATCTCAAGATTTAAAATGATACAGTCCTGCTCAATTCTATTTTCTCCTTCTTAATCTATTGCCTGTACTGTTTTCTTTCCCCTCAACAGAAATGAACACACGCTGGACATAATTGCATGAAGCTGGACTAAATTAGATGAGCACTGAAGTTGAAGATGAAATAATTCTAGTTTGATTTCACATTTAAATTTAATTCACAGAGCCCCAAACATCTCTTCCACTCTTCTATGACACAGTCTGCTTATGCCTTCAAATAACATCAAGCATATCAATTTGTTTGTCATTACCATAAGGCTTTTCTTCAGTTACTTTTCCTGTAGCATCTAATGTATCAGTAGCTCTGCCCAGTAGTCCAATGGCAGTGTACTTCTGGGAAAGAAAAAAAAAACAATCAGATTTTCAACTTCTTCTTTGGTGGTTTGGTTTTTTTTTTTCTTTTTTTCTTTTTCTTTTTTTCTTTTTTTTTAAAATGCCTGCAAAACAGTAAATACTTCAGATGAGGCCAGGAAGAATTATATCTTTGGGTAACCAAAAGTAAAGATAAGAGGGAACTCAAAAGAAATTAAACACTGCATTACGTAGGCCTATGACTTCTGTTTTAGAAAGCCAAGGAAGAAGCAAGTGATCTGATTTCTTCCTATGAATACATCATAGAGAAAGTTACAGCATGCTAAAATCCAAAGTCTCTGTAAGGTATCCTATGTCACTATTTAAGCAAGCCAAGAAGAGTACCTTTCACGCACAATTCTTCTGTTCTTTCACAGTCTTGTTTGTTTCTATGGTACACAGAGAACTTTTCTACTAAAAGCAAAACAACACCACTTCCAAGGTTCCAAGTCACAGCATTACAACAGCTCAGCTGAAGATGTAGTGATACGCAATAGCCTAAAGCTAGAGGAGCTGTGAACACCTGAACACGGTAAGGACATGGTGCCCAGCACACGGCGACTGAGGCCACTGACAGGCATCTGTTTGTCATCACTTCACACAATATTGCAATTTCAGGGATTTTTCTTAAGCCTACATCTTTATCTTGAATGTGTATTTGTAACTTGCAAGCATTCAAACCTGTTCCCACGCCAGCAGCTCCAGTCCTCATTGCCACATTTTCCCCACAAGTACTGCCAGGCAGAACCTGAAGAAGCTGGCAGAAGAGCCAGCTGCCCCATGGCTTTCACAGGGCAGCTGAGCCACAAAGACTCACTCGTCCTATATCAAGCATTTCCATGGTCCAGGGGAAAATAAATAAATAAACAAATCAAGGTGTTCCACCAGCCTAACTCCCAGGAAGGCTTCTAATAACTTACCACAGCTGAGCTAGCAGCAATTTGAACTAAGTCACAAAAAAGACACCTTCCAGAACCTGGTTGACCAAATTCTACTGGAATACATCCAGACAGGTAGAAGCACTAACATACCACAATTGGATGCAATTCACCCTTTTAAGTATCCTTGCAAAGAACCAACAAGTTCAAGTAGTAACAGTGATTCATATTCCTACACACCTACAGAATGGGACTACTAAGACACGTCTTGATTTTGCTCTGTGTGACAACCTGCCACTTGAATGTATTTCTTTAAGCGACTGCCAGTAAATGGAAGCAGCAGAAATAGACGAGAGGCAGCAGACTGCAAACTTCACCATAAAAATAGCTGTAGCCTTAACATGGTAAGCAAAGTACACTTTTTTCTAAACACTAAGATGCCCAAATCACCAGAAAATTGCAAAATCAGGCATTCAGATATCCACCTGCAATTTGTCATGTTTACTTCTGGAAAGTATGGAAAAGAAAAAGTGGATGAAGGCTCGAAGGCCACTCCACAATAAACAACTTAACAGTACATCATCTGCTTTTAGGAGCATAAAACTGCTTGCACTCTGAGACATTTAATGATCTAGTTCTTAACTTTAATAGCACAGTTAGAAAGAGACACCATTCAGCAGTTATTTCTAGAGGTTAATAAAAAATGTGAGAGGATCTTAACAATTATAGCACAATGAATGATCTGAGCAGTTCGGGGAAACTTAAAATCTGAAAACTTCATACCTCTTCTGATTAAACATCTCCAAATGGAAGTACTGATACTACTTCATTTTGAATGCACTTTTTCTTCCAAATTCTGTTTTAGGTCAGGCTGTCTGTTTTAATAATAAGCTTCACTTGACCTCCCAGTAGTGGGCAGATAATACAGTATGTCTATATGAGAACACAAACAGTATGAACCATACAATCCAAAGCTCAACACTTGACTTGCCCTTTGGTTTCTGCAAAAAAAAGACAGAAAGCCATCCTTAAATGCCATCCAACAAAAAAAAAAAAAAAAAAAAAAAAAAAAAGAAACCTTAAAATTAGTTACAGATTGCCATTTCTTAGAGCAGCCTTCAAAGAGTCACAAAACACTCAAGTCAAAAATACAATAATCCACTAAGAATGGTAGAACAGGTCAGGAAATTAAGAATTAGAGATGGTTTGCATATCAGTCTCTGGAGTGTCCTTGGACATCTACAATTATACATCATAATTCTTACTGACCACTTAATGGGGTTTACTTCCTCTTTGTTAGTATCCAGGACCCAGACACTGTAGAAGGTAAGATGAGAGTCCACATTTAATCCATCATTCCTCTTATTTTGTATCTAAGTTCAGCATTCATTCTCCTTAGCCTCTAACTTGCACAGCCCCATAACTGCCCAATGGATTGAGCCACCCAGTAAGCATTTGGTGACCTTTCCTCACTTGTGTTGACAGTCATTTATTTCTTCCAGATTTATAAAACATATCCAGTGAAATTCCTCCTGTACTCTCAAGTTATAAATCCCCACAGGAACACAGCTGGCAACGGCTCACAACCACACTGACTTCAGCCCACTCAACCTGAAACAAAAAAACCAAGGTAGTAGATCTTGCAATTAGTGGAAAAGCCTCACAGATCCAGACTGCTACAGGAAACAACCCAGCCTCTGCAGCCACCAGAGCTCACTGCCAATGGATAGCCCTTATGTTTCTTCCCCTTGCTTATCTCAAGAGATCAAGACTGAAATCGTTTAAAGATCAAAACCAGCACCTCAGCTTCCCCTATAGGAAGCTACAGTACGCAAGCACGGCACATTAAAAGCTAAGGTGAAGTGTTCCCACTCATATCCTGTATGCACTGTAGCATCATGCATTAATTTCAACTTCTAATGGTGTGCTCAGCTGTCCCCAAAGCCTCCCAACTGTTAGAACAATTCAGCCCTGAGGAGGTAAGACCTTCATACAGCATCATGCATTAGGGAATGGCTACAGATCTCTGCTGTCTATAAACCATTTTTCTTGATGTTATGGCAGCTGAAACAAGGGGCAAAGTGATCAGGAGCCTTCAACTATAAGGAACTCTTTATTCACATTAGTGAGAGACAACCTTAAGATGCTATGAAATGGCAAACACTGCCCTCAATGATGTAGCATGAAGAGTGTCCAGCAGACTGGGGGATACACATACAAATACATGGTGCATGCAACCCCAAGGTGAGAAAGATTAAGATTGTGCTTTGGAAGCCACATGGCTGCTGCCACACCTATGAGCAGAAGGACATGGCCAGAAGCCAGTGCCTGAGAAAACAGGGTGACAGGAACCTTGAAGAAAGAAATGACAAATCCTCTACTAAACCTGAAAGATCACATACAGAGAAGTTTCGTTTCAGCCACAACCAGTTGCTATCAGAATTCTCACAATCAATAAATACAATAACATCTTGCTAACAGAAGAGCTATCATTTGGCTTTTTGATTCCAAAACCAATTTAAGACAAATCCTGATAGTAGCCTGGAGAAGGAAAGTATGAACACAGCGAGAGAAAGGACAGGGCTTTACCAGCATGCACATTTAACCGAGATAGGAACAAGAGGAGGAAGAGCCCTCTCCTGTTCAAGGGTTTCTGCAGCCACACAGCCCTGAAGGCCCTGGGCTGAGTGCCAGGCACGTCTGCCCCACTTATCGGCACGAATGCCAGACAGACATGGAACGGAACTTCTCCATTTTAATTGTTAATATATCAAAGAGCTTTTTTTTTTTTTTTTTTTTTTTTTTTCCAAATTTTGGGAAAGAAGCCAGACAGTTGAAATCTTAAACTAAAACAAGTTTAAAAGCTTTTTTTAAACAGCAATGCTTTGGAGGAACAAGGCAGAAACAGGGTTATGAAATAAGGTCACCAGTAGCTGTCAAGAAGATTTTAAGATGGCTCCCAATGCAGGAACTTCCCAGCAAGGCAAACTCCTGCAAAAGGCAGTTCAAAAGAGTTCATCCAAGGATGACCCATTTTCTAATCACAGCAACAACTGAACACAGAAGTGTAAAAGGAAAATAAATAAAGGCTCCGGCCCACGTGCAAGAGACTGGAAGCCAAGAAAGAGCAGCTAGAGCTGCTAGAAACAGAAAGTCGATTTATGCAAAGTGATGTCTGTGTGTGGCTGTCATTGAAGGAACAACAACAACAACAGCAACAACAAAAAAAGCAACACAACAACAACAGTAAACCCAAGTGCTCCAGGGAACATGAATGAGACCAGGCAAGCACTGATTGCAAGCAGTGATTCAGTGTCTGCTCCATCCAACCTACAGGCCTGGTGCAAGCAGTGATATTTTTGTATGCTTGGGCTATCCAGATAGCAAAGAGGCTTTCAACTCTCAGTTTTAATCAGACATCCAGTTTGTGTGGCATAATTTCTAAAGCACAACTACTGTGCTCTGAATTTAATAGTAGCATAATTTGTATTTGCTCTTCGTATAACATTTAAAGCTACCAATGGTTTCCAGTATGCTAACGCTCACCACAACAGAGAGTACATGAGATAGACAAATGCTGAAAGAAAAGAGGGTTGCCATAGTTTCAGTTATTTTCCAAAACAAAGCACTCTCACTAAGTAGATTTCAATATATTAAAAACAAAGAGCCCTAATCTCTTAAAAGCAGGTTGCACAGATGCAAAATTAAGGCTGCGGGATTAGGGAGGAGTTCGATATTTTAAGACAAAGCAAGTTCAAAATTAACGAACACTAAACATGTCCATTCATATCCACAAACATAACAACTATTCCACCATCCATTTTCCTCCTAAAAAAAAAGCTGACTTTGTGCTAAGCCTGCACTAAATTTTATTTACTGCCAGAAGCTGTAATTGTACTGTCATTGCTGAAGAACTATCTGATCTTTACTCTCGGACTAACAGGATTTTCTGACCTCTTATGTCAGCTTATTTAAAGAGTTCAAGCGCACGGGGTGGTGGGATTTTCAAAGTGAAGGAGCAGATCCACCAGTAGGAGGGGACCCAGAGGAGATGCTTTACCTGGAATTGAGAGAAGACAAAGTGGTAACTGAAGAGGCCAGCAAGTTTAAGCTCTGGTGTTAAAAGGAAGGGAAGAAAGTAGTGGGAGAAAAAACAACCAAACCCCAAACAATCTCAACAGCAACAGAAATGCTTGTTCTCCCTCAATAACACTGGTCCCCCTAGGCAACATCATGGCCATGTGTCATTCATGGACACAACACAGGCTTTATCTTTTCTATCCAAGAATTGTAGGCTCACATGCAGTAGTGGCTGCACGGAAACCACAGTCTATTTATTCAAACCTTCCTGACACTTGCTGTCTGGAGGAAACGATCACACTCACCAAAATATCTCAGGCTGGCTCTTAAATTCTCTTTTCAGCTTCAGTACCTGTTCTTTACTCATTTCCTCATTCTGCCGTCTAGCACCTACGGTGCAGAGCATACAAAATAAACCCAGACAGCCTTCAGCTCCCAGCTGAGAAACAGTTTTAAGCAAATTCATAATTCTTTGCCCAGAAATAAGACAGTATCTCCAGAGGGGCTAAAACTTCACACACATAAAATTCACAGATAAAACTGAAAGCAGGAAAGCCTCCAGAATCCAAAGATGCTGCTAAAGTTAAGATGCTGCAAGTTCTAAAAGGCAAAGCTACGAGCATCTCTAAGTCACCTGAAGGGAGCATTACAGACAACAATGCAGAACAGCTGTTTAAACCTTTTAATGTATTTTCTTTCTCCTTTGATTTTTAGTAAGAGAAAAGGCCTTGCCATGTTGCGGCCTTGGGTTTGTTTTTTTATAGGTTTGTTTTTTTGTTTTTTTTGTTTTGTTTTTTTTTTTTTTAATTTAATGAATGAATGTAAGGAAGACCTGTATGTGCAGCACAGACACACACAATTATAGAAAGGTCAAGATAGAAAGGGCAGCACTGACCTTGCAAGTGAAAAAATAGAAAAATCACACTATAGCATGCTCTTAGAACACTCAGCATTTTTGGTGGAGAGAGCTCCTGCAGCACAATAGGTGCAGTCTATTCAATATTTCCAACAGTTTTTAAAACGTGTGAATATTAATAGAGCATGGTGCTGAGCTATTAATAGCTTGGGCCTCTGGGGTTAACATGAAAGAGACTTGAGCAATACACAGCATGTTAAGCCAGCTTACTAATGGTGCCGCAGGAAAGCTTCTGTCTCTACCATCTAACAGCTTCCTTCTCTACAACTGTGTTTTGGGGATACTGGGCAGGTAAGGATAGTGCAGGTACTCATATGAGCTTCTTGTTATTATTTGTTAGGAAAAATAGACCTCATGGTTGAAATAACAGATAATTGAAGACGCTACAAATGCGTATTTGGTAAGAATGCTTTCCCCAGGTACCGCTTCAGCCCTTCCCAATTTCTGTAACCCCCACTGCATGGGCTTAGCATTGCTCCATGCATCTTGTTTTGCACAGACACCACTTCAAGTTTTGATAACGCCTTCTGCACATTCTCAAAACACATCAAAAACAACATAACTCATGCAGCCTCCTTAGCCTTCTTTTTATGCATCTTCCTGGTACCAAAATAAGAAGGAAGACTGTGCTTCCATGAACTAACATTGATCTTCAGTTAATATCTTGGGACAATCAGTAACATACAATTAACACACACAGGACTGAAAAACATGCTGAGCGTACATTAGTGATCCAGACATTTCTGGAAAGAGGGCATGGAATTATAACAGCAAGCTCTTGTTCAGCAAAGATTCTCAGGTGTCAGTAGTGGTTCAAACAAAAAGCAAACAGTCTCACAGCAGCATTTGGATACAGCTCTAATAGGCTACAGACATAAACAGGACAAGTTTTAGGTGAAAGTCATTATCTCTACAACTAAGACCTCCTTCTGTATTTGCACAATACTGTAAGAAATATCAGGTAACAGAAAAGGCAAGACTCCTCTGCCCTGTTATCTGCATTTCAGGAATGCAATGTACATTACTGAACACACAAAAGACAATACCTAAATGGATGAAATTAAGCAACCACCACATGTCAGGATGAATCACCCAGTCTACAAAGGCTGAAACGCATCCATCTGCCTGTGGGTTAACGCTGCTCGTAAAACAATCATTCCTTCTCTGATCTGCCAGTCCTCTTACTCAAGGGAAACCCATAAAACACCTTTCAAAACAAGTCTGGGAACTAAAATTCATAACTCCACTGGGCTCAGAAAGAAGTTGGGCTCAATAGAGATGTCGGATTTATGGCACAGTGTAACGTTACCTCACACTAACCCCCTCACATTCCACAATGTATAATACACCAGGCGCTCTCCTTCCCCTAGGAGATAACCTTATCTCTCTTTCTTCTCCTACCCTCCTTGTAAGGAAATAATTTCTTTGGGCTTGAACACAGGCAAAGTACTGCTGTTTTATGTCACTGCAATCCATTTTGCTTAAGTGAGCAGGCTACATATAGCACTCTTTTTTGCTCCTTCTTCCATCTCAGTGCAAACAGATTCAGTCAGACCCTTACTTGGGTGGTGGGATAACAAACAAGGAGCTGTGAGAATAAAAGTGTGTATGCCATAAAGTGAAAAAACGAGGTGTTGATGAAAAATTTCCTTGTGAAAGTGCTGGAGAGCAATCTGATCAGTATTACTTGGATTCCTTATGACAAATATAAACCACTGGATACGGAAGCAGTGCAGCTTGGAAGCAGAACACCCCCAAAAACCATGTGAAGAACCATCCGGCAAGCAATAGCAATGCCCTGGCCTTGTGACTGGAAGCCTGGCTCATGTGGTTGTGAACAAGAACCCTGCTGCCCATGCGGGAGAATTCTTACTCCATTTTATTAAAGCAGGTCATAAAACATAGCCCATCTGCACGGAACACCCTTGGGTCCTACCTGCCAGATCTGCCTGCCCAACCAGAACTGCTGGTGTACCACAGGCACAAGCATTAATGCATTTTCTTTCAGAAGTGGTCTAAAATACACCTACCTCTCCAAACAGAGCTGAAATTACATTTAATTTTAAAATCCATGTCTTCTGTTTCAGACCCGAGAAAGTGCTTGCACGTTCAAATGCCGAGCTGTCTCTACTATATCAACAGATCTAATAAAAAGAAAAGCATTACCACTACCCACAAACCTTGCCCTTCCGAGAGAATGTTAAAAGTATCAGAATACGAAAAAGAAAACAGAACAACATCACTATGCACTGTATGAATAAGTAGCTTTGATCTTACCAGCTCCAAAAGAAAGCTAGCTGAGGCAAAGAGCTCTGCTGGTGAGGCAGGAGAGAATTTTATATTTAAAATAACAGCACACACAACCAAGAGGATCCTTCAAAAGGAAAGTCAACTCTATTTTCTTGCACTCGTAATTCATGAACACGAACTGGAGAACAAACTGCTTTAGAAATACATTTTAAAACAGCAGGGGGAAAAAAAGCCTCTTTAAAAAGAAAAACAGGGTTGCCTAAGATTTAGCACTTATACCATCACGTTGCACATCTGTGTGCGAAAACACACAAATGTTGGCAGAAGAATCCCAAGTTCTTATAAATCTCAGGAAAATAGGCAGACAGAGGGGAAAAAATTAGAGCTTCAAATAAGAAAGAGGCCCCAGAGGGAGCCCCCCTGTATTCCTGGATACCAAAGTGTCCACATGGGGCTTTGGTATCTAATGAGCTATAAGCAAATGAAGTCACAACAAAGGGCTTCATTAATTCTGTTCCTTATAAGGACTAGTAGATGTTCTTTTCAATGCATTATTAATTGATTGAACTCATTACCTAAAGATGGTGGTGAAGTACTTAAATAAATTCAATGGAAACAGCCAACAGCCTTTATGTTTGAGAAGTTAAGGGATACAAATTAAAGCCTAATCTTTTAGGACAGTAAGACATTCACAGGAAGGAAAATGAGGCAACCTTTTTCATAGACACTGTATTTTGTAGCACCTGGTCTCAATCCTCTAGAGAAACAAGTCTGCAATACAGAAATTCTAAGCCACAAATTACACTGCAAGAAGCAACTTACAGTTCTCTGAACAACCTGATCAAGCTGTAGATGCCCCCATTCTTTGCAGGGGAAGATGGCCTGGGTGACCTTTAAAGGTTCCTTCCAACTCCAACAATCCTATGATTCTATGCTTCCAAAATTCTCATACGTGATGTGCAATCAACTCCTACACAAATAAGCCCTATTTCATAGGATAGAAGTGAAAATGACAAGTATGAAGACCTGTTCAATGAACTAGTACTCACTTCCCATCCAGGATTCGTAGAAGCTAATTTTTTTCCAATTACAGTAAATCTAGGTTGTCACATATCAGTGATTTATTCTTATTCTGTTCATATTCTTTCTCTAGTCCTTGCAATGATTTGCAGATTGCATTTTACTCTATCCAGAGTTTTTTAATTCTTATTTATTTAGGATAGTGTACCATTCTGTAATACCTTGAACTTTTGACATTACATTTTCTATTTTAAGTAGTCCCTGTCCAAACTTGTGCAAACACCAAAACCCCTTCACGTCACTGAGCTCTTGGGGTTTCGGACCATGACATTATCATGCACCCTCAGATGAAAACAAAGCACATATGCCTTCTGCTCATTAAGAAGCAATGATTTCAAACACAGATGGATGGCCAAGCCCTTTCCTCATTCACACCTGTAAGATGCAAATAAAATGCTTAGGGCGAGCCCAGATGCTACCTCACCGAAAAAATATACAAAATAAACATAGTATTAAACCCCAAATTTTAATTATCCTGTTTTATCCCACTTGAAAATAAATACTGTATGTGTTGGAAGACATCTCCAAATAGGAAGCGTTAGAACAGAGAAGAATCACACTGCTTATTGCCAGTCCTTTATTTTTCTCTTCTGCTGAGACCCCAGTTATTTCTTCTCTCTGTACCTCCATTCCAGCACATTCAAGGAGATAAAAGGTTTTAAAACGTAAGTACTACTTGGGAAATTGTGCTATTAGCTAGCATTCTTGACTCCATTTGTCCATCCCAAAAAATCACTTCTATATTTTGTTTGAGACAGACCAGTCACCCACAAGACTGAAATAATTTACTGTAATAGAAATTGGCCCACTCCCATTATACTCATTTTCCTGCTGAAACGAGGAGTAGTTCCTCATTCTACTCTCTTCATTTTGCAAACACAAAAAAACACCCAAAACAATGCAGTGAGAAAAGTTCTGGCAAGTCCAATCCCAAAACGTGAGATGGAAGAGCAATTCTCTATGGCATTGGTATTAAATGCTCAGTATTTATGTTTCTCCAAGAGGATTCATCTTTTCCCTCTCACTTGAGTCACTTGAAAAGAATAAAGCAAACAAACAAAAACTAAGCCAGCTTGCATATATTTTTAATTCAGAATAAAGAGTAAGAACTCAGTGAGATCTGGAACATTAAGTAGGTATTGCCTTTGGCTACGCATTTTTATTTGTTTTAAATTAATTCATAAGGAGGTCAAACCAACAGAGCACCAGTTGAGAACTTGATCTACAGTGGATGAGTAACACTCCCTGTATAATGTGCATAAGTTGCAAATAGAGTGATAACGTTCATAGCTGCCACACAGAGTCAGGAAAGTTTCACACAACGTTTGAGGGGGAAAAAAAACACAGAAACAGTCCAATCTCTGGCAGAGCCACCATATGGAGTTTACTGCAGAAACATACGTTTTGGCCACTCAGCAGAGCTCTGCTGCCAACAATGATAGACTGAAATATTTCTTTACAAGATATGATATATTCCTATAATGAAACAATAAATCCTAACCAGAGACGTTCAGCCAGTTCAGCCAAATCTTTATCAGAATAAGCAGGATAAAAGAAAAGCTTCAGCATACACTATAGTTTGCACAGCGGTAAAAAGATGAGATCAGAGTGTAAGTTTATGGCATATGCAGAAGATGTTCAGAAAAAAATACTCGAATCTATTTAGACAGTTGTTAATTTACCTGCATCAGATCTCTTGCTAAGATACCAGCCTTTATTACAGCATGGTCAAAACCAAAAAGCAGCTGCCTGCAGCAGATCCATCAGCCTCCTCAAGCCTCCTGAGTTTTCATGTGCCAAAGTTACCGAAGTATAAATGGAAAATCAGAAAGCTGAGGCAGACAAGCTCCAAACAAAAGCTTATGACTGCCACGCCATCTGGCACAGCCTCACACCCTCTGCCACACCAGAACATGAACAGTTGCAGGGGAATAGAAGATCTGCTGTAAGGATGTATCTTCACTCATAAGCACACAGCCTGTACCAACCCAAAGCCAGGTGAGACTGGATCTGGCAAGAGGACCTTGATGGACTGTCTCCACTGCTCATTTCTCCTCTGTGTCCCCTTTCCATTGTCCTGTAGCAGCATCTCTAAGCCTTTTTGAGCTACTGGGTCACAAAAGAGCTTGCACATATGCTCTTCTGCTAAAACAACAGAAACTACTTAAGCCACCAGAGCTGTTTCCACTCTGAAAATCAGCTTAAGAGGCTCTTTAGGAGCTTTAGGTGTTTTGAAATCAAGAACTTTCACACATCCACCTGTGAAGACTTAATTTAGCTGAATTAGTTCAATGTCTCTCTCAAGTTCTCAAGAGGGAGATGTCAAGTGACAGAAGGTTAGACTTGCGTAGGAAAATATAGCATTACAAGATAAATCATTTCCTAAGGAAGGCTGGGAACTCACTTCTAGACCTGGAGAGCTGGGCTGTCCTATTTCCAGAACT
Organism: Centrocercus urophasianus; assembly: GCF_019232065.1. Classification (NCBI taxonomy): domain Eukaryota; kingdom Metazoa; phylum Chordata; class Aves; order Galliformes; family Phasianidae; genus Centrocercus; species Centrocercus urophasianus. The sequence continues at coordinate 7,321,736 of NW_024884722.1, forward strand.
GAGCCATAGTCTCTCAGAACTAAGACCAGCCTGCTTTAGGCAGATGTCTACTGAAAAAGATCATGGATGGGTGACACGTGGAAGTATCAACTAAGCCAAAGCCAGAAGAATTCTGCAGCTGCAGCAGAAGGCAGGAGGATACAAAAGCATTGGTGAAACCTCCCAGAACAGCTGGTTCAGGAAAAGAAGCTGCTACGAAAACAATATTCAGTGCTGTAGCATGCTCCTTCGTGGATGCGCTTGGATTCTGGTCACTCAAGTGCAAGCAATTAGGAAGCAAGCACTGTTCAGATTGCCATGAGAAACACAAGAGCTGACTTCAGCTGAATTGCTATTATTTTTCTTGAAATTGCAAATTTTAAAATTGCATTCATTATTTTTTTTTTCCTATTCAAATATCTATTCTAACCCCAAATTAATTTTAATCTCAGTTCTGCCCGTAGCCAAGGAAAGGTAGATGTCTGTAGGTTTTCAGAGACAGAAACCCGCGTTTCGTAAGAAATGTGACGTCTGAAGCATTCAGAACACATTTTCAGAACACACATAGACTTATCATCTATCTTCTCACTTTTCACTTCTACATCCAGTTCCAGCTGCTTACTGATGTTTCAAATTGGAAACGACTGAAGTCTGGTCCTATATATCAATGCAAACCCATTTCAGTTTTGGATCGGTCTCTACAGCTTTTTGACCTAGTTGTATTCTCTTTTGTCAACATTTTTTCTGTTGAGCTGAAGATTATCAGTGAAATTCTACATCAGTTTATCACTTCGACACCTATAGATGTTCATACCAGAAGAGAATGGGAAAAAATAGGAAAATAAAATGCATTAGAAAGGCTGTCAATATGCTGAACATACTATTGACTTTCCCCAAGCACAAGACAGGAAGGCTTAATTGATTTCTCTATCTGTCAGCCTTACCTAAAATTCTCATTTAAAAATAATGGTCAAAACTACAGATTTCACTTGCAAAGAGGGAATCAACATTTGCAGATTATTCCTGGAGTACACGCACCTGCTCAGTAAGCAATACCCACAATCTGGAGCACAGTCACCAAAGATACAGCACAACTAATCAAAAGCAGCAATCAACAAGTTTGCTATCTGCCAGGGCTCCAGTCTGGTTTATCTCATTCAGCCAGAAGGATTTTGTCACCTTTAGCTTCTTACATGTGCCTGTCCATGTGTTTGTAGCTCGCCTGTCTAAAGTGCACAGACTCTGAACCCAAAGCTACTATCACAAACAAGACATAACTCCAAAAGGTGCCTCCTGGCATTTAAGAAGAAAGAAAAGAAACATCTGTTACTGCAAGCTAAATCATAGTTCTGCTATCTACATATATGAGAGGCAACCAAAACCTGAACCATCATATACAATTACCCTCCAAAAGCATCTCTCACAGTGCCATTTTTATTATGGCTTTTCAATCTTTTTCTTTGTTGAAAATAACAAAATATTATAGCTATCTTCTTGCAAAACAGGAATTAATCCCTTATTAACACTCTTCAGCAAAACAAAGACAAATAAAGGTTTTTCAATGACCCATTTCAATGTCCCAGACATGAGTGCAAACACAGAAAGGAACAGTTGTACTTATTTACAATAACTATATTGGACATTTCAGATATTTGTATGTAGGTGCAGCTCTTACTTGAAAGAAAAACAGAAATCAAACTAAACAAACAAGCACTAATACAGGTCATTTAGCATTCCTTACCTTGGAACCTGCCAATATAGTTTTCAGCAATTTCGTTCCCTTTCCAATACCAACCACTGCAAAGACAGAAAGAGAAATTACACTTCCAAACCAGCTTTGCAATTCCCTTCTTCAACACCATTATGAGATAAGCTCTAATGTTAAAAAAAAATCAGACTATAGAAATAAAGAAGTTTAAAGCAGAAGACAAATAAGCTTCACCTAGTTCTCAAAATGCTTTAATTTGACTCCTAGATTTATTTATCTTTTAATCACCAGAGAAACAGATAGTGCAATTAACCCCGTCTCTCATTTGATGAAAGCTTTGGCTCGCTAATAATGAGTCCGGACTGCATTGCAAGTAAAATGGGCCTTTCAAAGGCTGATAGAGGTAAAGAATAACACAGCCAAAGCAGCATAATGAAACAGTTCATGGAAGTCACAGCAACAAAGTAAATTAATCAAAAGGTCCAATCAGGCTGTCAGAAATCTTTCCTAGTCAGGCCCCTGTGTTATTGTATACGCACAAACCATTGTTTCTTCCATCCTAAATCAGTATTCTGCAAAGTAATTCTCAGTCAGGTTTTCACAAGACAAGCAGATGGGAAAAGGCAGTATTTTACATTTTACTTCAGAGCTTTTTTACAACAAGGTGCTTGCTTTGGATAAGCCTTTCTATTGATTTGCTCCACATACAGCAATACAAAGAAACAATAACAACAGAAGGAAGATGGAGAACTGGGATGAGTCAGATGCATTGCCATGACACGTTCCTGAGAACACTGCCATGCCATCTACTGTAATTCATTGCAGAAATTCTCCACTGTGTCACATCAAGAAAAGAAAAAAAAGCACTAATGAGAAATTAAGGAATTATTCCACAATTGTTCTACTATTAAATAATAAAGGGTCACCTTCACCTTTCCTGAACTATATAGGGGAAATTATTTCCACACACAAGCTAAGGAATATGTAACAGCTGTCCTTGATCTTAATAAAACTACAGGAGTTAAGTGCATTTGAAACAAATCAGCTTTGTACTAACTTGAGTCAAAAAGCCAAGAGCATCTAGCTCAATAATGACTACTTAAAACAAAAAAGAAAAACAAAACCACATTTGTGCTCTAATGTTTCCAATCTTAACACTCTTGAGATTCGTAAGACTTCCTATTCTCAATAATTCTCCTCTTATTCCTTGGGGTTTTTACAGTCACATATGCCTTCGTCTTTGTAATTCCTTGTACCTTCAGTTCAGCCTGCTCCTGTCAAATTCACCAGGCAGAGCTACAACAAGGCTGAGAAATGAAGATAAGCACACATAAAACTTTATAACCAAGCACTTTTCTTGCAACACACTGACATCACTCATAACTTGGATTAAAAAAATAGCTACTTCAGTTTCAGAAGTATTACCGTTGCTCACTGACCACTGCCTTTTTATAGGTGGTTCAGAATTCCCTAGGACACAGGGCCCCACCAGCACAGGGCTGTCTACCACCCGGCCCATAAGTTGCCCATCATTCATGCTGTACATTTCACTGATCTGTGCCTCCAAAATTCTTCCTCATCTACACCCGCCATAAATATAAAAAGAAATACCGAAGCACATCTGATGAAAACCACTGCCCAGTTATTTGCAGTTCACCCCACACACCAAGCAAGACTCTGATCAGCAATTCATACGAGTGAAGTTGCAGACATGCAACTTGTATAACCTTTTATTCTTTCCCATTGTTTCACATTTCGGAAGATAAATACTTCATTATGCTAAGATACATGAAGAAAGAAAGCTTCCTGACCCCTCCTACCACACACAAAAAAGCAGAATACAGCTTAGGAATGACTTGATTCTATCATGTTCTTCCTTTTCTCCTAATCATTTTAACCAAATCCCCAAGATATCTCAACACACGGCCTTTCCTGCTCCTCTCTAGTCTTGTCTTTTCCAATCTAACTACCATTGATTTTTCTCTGTGTGCTTTGTATGGCAGTGGAATGAAACATTCTATACCTTTCTGGATCGATCCATAGCATATTAAGGTGATACACTTCTGTCTTTACCAAGCACATCAAGCCCAAGTACTTTTTGTCACACCACATGAGCTGGCTTTGGAGACTGATGGATATCAGAGAATACTAGGAGAAGCAATTAAGGATGACAAGAGATTTTTCTTTCCCTCTGGATCAATGCTGTTGACTTCCCACAGTGAGCAGTAGTATGCTCATTGGGGACATCCCTGAAAAGCAGAAGCATCCACTTCAGCCAGATACACAGTATTCTCTGGTGAGTGGTCACACAACACAGGAAGACAGAGTTAGTGCTTCTCTTCCAGCCCAAGAAGGGTATGTTTCAAAACATTTACAGGTAACACAGAACAATTATCAGCATATATAGACCTCCACTAGCAACAGACGCCACAAACATTCCTGGAAGTATAGCTCCTATCACAGTAAAACTCACTGGATATCTCATTTCATTAGAATTCGGTGGATATACTTGTGTATAGTAAATGCTCCCCCTGTTGATTTTCAATACCAAAGAAGCATCGCTGTTACTTCTTCAGACCAAGTTAAGCTACAAAACTGTGGTGAAAGCAAGCTGTAGATTTTAGCATTACTCATCAATGAAACCATTAGTGACAGTGTGTGATACGGGATTAATCCAGTCTAATTTTCACAATTACAGCTGAGTTCTCAGAAACAGCAACTGATACATCATAATCATTAATGGAATGAAGAAATTCAGTAAATAGATGATAAGACAAGGGGGAATGGTTTTCTGGTGAGACAGGGGAGGATTAGGTGTTAGATATTAGAAGGAAGTTTTTCACAGAGAGGGTGGTGAAGCACTGCCCAAGGAGGCTGTGGATGCCCCATCCCTGGAGGCATTCAAGGCCAGGCTGGATGTGGCTCTGGGCAGCCTGGTCTGGTGGTTGGCGACCTGCACACAGCAGGGGGTTGAAACCAGATGAGCATTGTGGTCCTTTTCAACCCAGGCCATTCTGTGATTCTATGATCAGAAAGCAAAGCCTCACACAGAATCACAGGGGTCAGAAGAGGTCTCTGAAAATCACCTCATTGATGACTGTTCTTTAATGAGGAAGAGAAGACAGCAAGTGAAAAATTCTTGAGGCTTAACACAGAAGTAAACAGCACCTGAATTGCTGTTACTCATTTTTTATTTGACAAGTATTATAACCCCCAAAGGTTCCCTCAAAATCCCAGAAACACATTAAGGAACAAATACTTTAGAAAATTACAATGGCTATAAATCCCCAGCTTAACTAAAAACAAAACAAACAAAAAATAACACACAAATTTCAAAGGCAATTTAGAAAACGTGGCGGGATACATGGTGGGATGTAGTGTGAGGAATGTGAGCAATGACCAACAAAGTTGGTTATCTCAGGAAGTTTAAAAAAAAAAAAAACAACAACAAAACTTGTTCAGGAACTTATTATACGTGTGCACAAGTACACAAAAAGGAAATGTAACCCAGGACACTCTTCTCCAGTAACCCAAAGCCGCAGTGTGCGCTGCACGTATCCAGACCATCCCTCCACCTCCACACGGAGGCACAGAAGTGTCTCCCACGTCCTGTGACTGCATTTGTACTGCTCATTACCCAGAACTCCTGTTGCTGCACTGTCCAAAGTCCCACCATGTCCAATTTTCAAGGCTTGCTTTTTTCTTTTGTTATCTTTTGTTTGCACACCGGCTTCTGCAAACAGAAATGGAAAGAAGGCGTTACAAGACAACCTCAGAACCCAGGAAGGGGCGCGCAGATCCCCCAGCCCAACCGCCCGCCTACCTGCCAGCAGCCTCTCCTTCAGCAGGTTGAGCACGGCAGCCGAGGTGGCCCCTTTGGGCTTGTAGACGGCGAACAGCCCGCTGAGGGAGAAGAGCTTCTCAGCCGCCCTGCCCCCCAGCTCCCCGGTGGCCATGCTCAGCAACCCAGCGCGCCTTCCGCCCCGCCGCCCGGGGGCCTCTGGGAAACGCAGTCCGCCGTGCGGAAGGGCGGGGCGGCGCGGGCCGGGCGGGGAGCTGCGAGCGAGCGGCTGCTGGAAGCTGGCACGTAGTGAATGGCCAGAGCGCCTGGAGTCCCTGCAGAGCAGCCTGCACACCGGGGCTGGGCCGCACAGCCGGCGGATTCCAATCAAAGCCCGACTAAAGGGCCCTTTATCAAAATAGGCTCCATCTGGCCCCCACGAAATGGTGCTGGTATCAGGGCTTCCTACCTGTGCTTACAGCATGCAAGAGCGTGCAGGATCAGGGCCCAACTTTTAACTGCAAATCTCAAGCACATAAGGTATATTTTGTGGCTGTGTGCAACTCACGCTGTCCTATGGCGTGAGCACAAAAACACACGGCCTTCTGATAAACGGGTCTGGAGGGCTGCTGCCTCACCCCTCCGCTGTCACAGTGTTAAGCATTGTACCTTTCTTGCTCAACTTAACAGAATTATATTCTGCTGACTACTTGCTCAGTCCATTAATCTTCCTGCCTTCACATGTGCCCTACAAGGAGGTATCGCTAAGGCAGGCTCTTGCTTCTCACAGCAGTGCTGCATGAGGGCTTTCTTCTTCAGGCATGACTCGTGCAGATTCATTTCTCTGACAATGCTTCCCAGAGCATTAAAGCAAGTTATACGTGAGGTATGTGAGAGCCAAGAGCCTGGTGCCAAGGTTCTGAGAGCCTGGATGCTTCAGTCATTCATTTCAGTTATTCACTGGTAGGAGCCTGCAGGTGAAACCATGAAAAGACCCAGTTAGGGGAAATAAATACAAGTTTAGCTAAGAGCTAAATGTGTTCCCAGTGCTTCCCAGAGCCTGAGAAGCAAACGTTCCTGCTGAAGTCAATGGTTGTCTCTGCACAGAGCAGGACCAAGGCCCATGTGTGCATAAACACTTTTTCAGCCTGCTCTGGAGGCTCTCCCAGTGCCTGCTCACTGTCCTCAGCAGCCCCAGGGACACCCCATGCTCCAGCTGTCAGCACTAGCAGTGCCCAGCAGCCTCCCTGACACACTTCTGGCATGTATTACTAATGGCTCTTCTTACCAAGGAAGTTTGTCTCCAGGACAAACAGGCAGACAAGGTTAGAGGTGCCCACCAAAGCCATTCCTTATTATTAAGAGTCGGGTATTTACATAAGAGCTCTGGAACTATCATGCAAGATTTTAATTATGCGCCTTATTTGCTTAGATCGCATTTACATATCTGTAATCTAGCTGTGGCAATATTTGCTGCTACCTTAAGCTGTGAGGGTGAATTCTCAGATGAGTGACACACATGGCCGTCACTGCGGGACATGGAAGCAAGGTGTCAGCGTCCTTCTCCATAAGACAAAATGTAAACAAACAAACAAGCAAACAACAAAAAATACTTTCCACAAGGTCAGCAGAATTGCTACTGATTGAGATGGAGTTAAAATTGACGCTGCAGTGTGGAATGCATGTGGTGAGCTGTGATGGAATTTCTCTTGCGGATACAGCATAGTCAGGCTAACCTCCTGAAAACCACTTGAAAAATAGTCTCACAAATGCCCTGTGCTTCAGATTGCTCTGTGAGAGCTCAAGTAAAACTATTTAAACATTACTGTAAGGAAATGGTGCAGCAAGCTTCCAGGCAAGGAGACTGCAGCCCACAGACTGAAATGCAGACCTGTCACAGTCATGCCCAGTGCTATCTGTAGGCCGGCAGACTGCTCTGAAAGCATTGCTGAGGAGCACGGGGACATTACACAACAGTGAGAGCTCCTCAGTGGCATAAAGATGTCCCTAATGCTAACGAAACCTCAGCTTTCCAATTACGAGGCAGCTGACAGGGCCTGTGATAAACCTCAGTGCTTTACCTGCTAAGGACTGAGCTAAGCTGAGAATTGTCCAAAATGGTTTGTCTGCTGTAATTACCCTGACACAGACACAGGGCGTGAGCTGAAGGTCAGTGTCTGACCTCGGTACTGTTCTCACAAATTACCAAAAGCCTTTTCCTTCTTCTTTTTTTCTTTTGAGAACAGGTGTTTAAATGGGTTTCAGCTATTTCTTCCTCTCAGTTTTAGGACTGAGCAGCAAGTTCTTGTAGGTTTCCCAATCTTCTGCGGCAGCAATTAAAACCCAACACTTTGTTACCACAGCAGATGGGGTCTTTGAAGGCTTAGAAAGAAGAGGTTTGCTTTGACTTTACCGGGCATTGGAAAAGGGCCCAAAAGAAGAAATGTGAGAGACTATTAATGACTGTCAGTATTTCAGTTAGCTAGAAGGATGTGAGTGCATAAATCACATGTGGCTTGCTTCATGGGGCAAGGTTACTCAGCATTCAAAATGGTGGGAACGATGTACTGTTCATCTCCAGGGCATCATTTCAGATTTGCCTCATGTTGCTAGTGATTAAAAGTCATTACCATCTGCTCAGTAGCCTATTTGAAATGAGATGTTTATCTCCAACGATTTCTAGCCAAGCCAGGATCCAAAACAACCAAAAGCATGATTAGAGTTACTGATTTTATTAGCAACCTTAATAAAAAAGGCTCAGTAAAAGGCTGAAAGGATATTGTTGCTTTATGCATGAATGTTGGTAGGGCTAATAGAGATGGGCCAAAAGTTTCCTGCAGGTCACTGGAATTGCATGGATCAGTACCTCGAGAGTCTGGTGCAATTATGCTTCATAGAGAAGAGATGATAGTAGCTGTACTGTGTGCAAACTGCAGATAAGTGCTGTTTGAGTGAGGTGAATCTTTTACTTCTTTGTGCAGAAGAGAGATGGAGCGCTTCCTTCTCCATAAAGATGCTTACCTGTCTGCTTTCAGACTGACTTTTTCTGAAGCGAACATAGAATCATAGAATGGCTTGGGTTGGAAGGGACCCCAAGATCATTCAATTCCAACCCCCCTGCCACAGGCAGGGCCACTGATCTCCAGATCTGGCACAGGACCAGGCTGCCTAGGGCCCCATCCAGCCTGGGTTTGAACACCTCCAGAGCACCCACAGCCTCTCTGGGCAGCCTGTGCCAGCTCCTCACTGCTCTCTCTGTGATGAGCTAACCCCTGACACCCAAAGAACTTCCCTCTGACATCTATAAGTGTTGCTTACACACCACCATACAGAAGAATACAATGCTGGATTTCAGTTTTTAAAGTAGAACCATCAGCAGAGGGCCATTTCTGTACCTGTGTTCAACAAATCACTTTATGACTTCAGCTTTACTCTCTGTATCCAAATCAGCAGATAATTGCAGGGAGGTCAATCACAGCTCATATTCCTGCAAAAACAGAGTTGCAGCTGTTTGAAAGTATAAGTCCTCCTCAGGACCAGCTGGAGGAATTTTGTCCGTATTGGGAACCATAAAAGCCTAAAGTACACAGAATATTTTTCCTCTAACTGTTCCATCTGGTTGCAATAAGGCACAGATAAATAACTCTTCAACCTGTTAAGTTTATTCAGTCCTATCTGGGTGGCACGAAGCACGTATTTGATTGTGCATGAGTGGAATTCTGAACAAAAGTAGGTCCTTCAGCACCTTGTTGATCCACAGCAGTTCTGAAAGAAGAACGTCAATTATTGCATGCGAGGGAAAGTATGGCAAGTGCCATACTGGGGCTAGGCTTGGTATTTTTTGTTACTTATTGCCCCCCTTGTGCTAAGCTGCAAGTACACAGGTGTGTGTTTTGTTCAGATCAGTAGTCTGCGTTTTTGGATTTTACACCCAGGTGTTTGCTTAATTTCAGGAATATCTTCCTTCCACCTTTATTCTGTGTTCTCTGAGAATTATTTTTAGTTGAGAATAGTTTAGATAAAATGTCAGTTTTGGTTAGCTGATTTAATGCAGGTTTATGGTATCAAGTTGAGTTGGATTCGACAATATGGTACAATTGAAATGTTTTTAGTCATTCCTTCTAATGTGAAGTGCGACTCTGACAGCTCAATAAGGGTAACCACTGGTAGGTCACCAATGCTGTGGAACTATGAAGAAATATGACACAGATATGATTTAAATTGTACCTTAAAGAGCTGATTGCATTCGTAGGTGAGGACATAGCTGTCACAGACTGGGAAGTTACTTCTAACCTCTGATCCGTGTCCAGATGTGTCTCTAATGACATGGGATGGAGCACAGTCTGGAATCAGAAGAGTCAGTGATGCTGAAAGGAGAAAAATACATTCTGCAGATCTTTAATTTCATTGCTAATAAAAGTCTCAGTAGGATTCTCAGTTCTTGTTTAAATTTGCACAGTTTCTTCTTGCAGTTACTGTCGAAGAACTAATTTTCCAAGAAGCTGCATCCTAATTAGGAATGACAGAGAACTCACCAGATGTGCATGTGGAGCAACGCAGTACATGAGGGATTGTTTGTATGGACAATTCAAGTCCAAACTGCCCCCTGTAAGTTTTGACCATGAGGTTAAGAAGACCCAGAGACTCTTAAATCTGAGAAACTGCCACTGCTACACTCAATTCAGCAAGATGAGCTGAACTATAGTGTATACTTTTATCTGATCTGGGTTTTTTTTCAATTCAATCTTGATTGGAAGACACTGGGAGGCAGAAAAGAACAGGAACACAAGATTCACAAGTAGTTCAATTTGATATTGGTTTTCTTGCCTGCCTTTGTACAATTTCCATGTTCAGGTAAGTGTGTTACCAGTGCTACCAACCAGCCCTCCAGTGACCCACTGTCACCCTGTGAGCACACTTACATAGTCTGATGAGCAGTCTGTGATGGATGTGAAGCAAAGAGAATACCTGGGCTTCCACACCTCAGTGAGATGCCCACCTTTCCTCACCTCATTTGACTGAAGGAACAGATTATATCTCCAGAAAGAAAGCTAGCTTCATCTTTTAGCATTAAACTTACATCATAGTTAAATAAATATTGTGTAATTTCTTGGCACGAGAACACTGAAGCCTAGGAAGTCCTCATCTAAGGAGGATAAAAGCGAAAACACTCCAAAAGTTCCAAGACATTCCTGATTTGGGTTTCAGATTCGGTGTTCTTGGGCTGCAGCAATGACACAGCCACCTCCTCTGCACAAGCAGCTGGGTTGGTTCTAGTTCCCAACACGCTACTGGCAGCAAATACTTGTGAAAAGCATAATGAAGACTGCAAGGAGTCTACATACACCTTATGTACCTCATTAGCCCAAGAAAATGGCTATGATAAGAAGGTCAAAGCTGTAGCTTTGCTATCTGTTGTACTAAGAACAAATCTAGAGCCAGAGATGTGTTTTCTGTATTCCACGGCAGGAGGGGTCAGTGGCCATTCTGGCAAGTTTTGCCTAGAAGATTTCCTGCTGGCATGAGAACAATTGCACACCCCCTCTGTCCTCTTTTATTGGCAGATTATCACCCTAAATAAGCACAAGTAACCATGGATTAGTCCCAATTAATTCAGAAGTGCAAACAAACAAAAGTAGCCATTGCCCATGGGTGAGGGCTGCCAATTGCATCTCTAATGAGAACTCCAGAATCAATAATCAAGCAGCTCCAGGCAGTGAAGTGTATTTCTAATGCATGTTATAATAGTGATAAAAGGAATTGTTCCATTTACCATAAATTATTCAACTTATAATTGCTTAGGCTTTGTAGTCTGTAAAGATGCTAATTGCCACCTGTAAGATCAAATTGATGTCTGCTTTTTATTTTCATAAAGACAGGCTTAAAATGGCAGAGAGAAGAAAGACGAATCCCCAAATACTTTGCCAAAAATAAAGAGACACTGAAGGTGGTAAACATTCTGCTTTTGTATTCTGGCTTGCCATCTTTAAAATGACTCTCCATATTTACCGTGTCTCCATGATCAAATACATGTTTGGACATAGCTGGATCAGTATTCAGCTCTATCCCAATTACTCCATCTCATTGTGAGCATGGACAATGAGCAGCCCTAAGATGAGGCTATTTTCGCCAGTCACGTGATGGGCTGAACTCTTTAATTAGTCATTTAGTGATTAGAAATTACTTTTTAGTAAGAAAGGAAAATGGAGTCAAATAGTTGCTAATTTTCTGACATTTCTTCCAGGTTTTCATAACAGTTTTTATGATTCTTCCTTTGACTTTCCTGCCAGATCTGTAACGATGTCGTCTAGACAAAGAGAAAGTTTGCTCTTTGTAATTTATGGGGGAAAGATAATGAGAAGATTACTCAGAAATATTTTTGCTTATGAAGGAGATCCCATTAACTGCAACTGTTGATCCAGTATCACCTAGAAAACCAGTCCGGATTTTAAAAACCAATTACCTTCAATGTGATCTGTTGTTTAAAACGTTTGATGAGGAAAGGACTGTGCTCTTCATGGTATCCTCATTCACTTCTGAAAGGAACAGTGCATCTGATCTCAAATGTTAAATAAATTAAAACAAAGAATATTTTCCTGTGTTAGATGTTGAAAACCTCCTTTCAGGAGAGCTGAAAAAAGGCCAAAGTATTTTTTTTTTTAGCTCAGAAGTTCACTTTGAAGCAGTATTCACTTACACAGCTGACGAGCATGATCCCAAGAGTGCTATCTGTGGAAGTCAGTGAGAGGTAAAGGATGCTCAAAATCATGCCCTAATTGCTAACTTGGCTTGAAGATACACTCTGTGTCCTACTAAGAAGACATCCCTACAGTTTACAGTAATCATCTCTTGTAGCAATAAGGTCACAGTAAGCTGTGGTGGGCAGCACAGCCGTTGTACGCATAGCACTGACAGGGGACACAAAAAGGACAGTCCCATAGCAGTGGCATTTTGGTAAGCGATGATCTACAAGAGGTAGCATGGAATGTGCACAAACTGATTGGCATGACAGTGCTTCAGTAAGGATGCTCTGTGGAGTGCCCACTTGGTGTAAGACTTTGTGTTGGTGGGCTGGTCATCAAGTTACTTTGTTTCTGGAGTGTATTCATTACTTTTAAATCCAGTCTATTGAGTCTTTCTTGGTGCTTCTTTCTGAAACATTAATGAGAAACTCACGCAGAATTTGTCTGATTATCCCATTCATATTTAATAAGCTTGCTGCTTACACTTCAGAGCAACAACAGAAATTAGATACTGCAATACTTCAGTGCTGGAGCGACCCTAAATTTGGCTCTAAATTATTCATTATACTGGATGAAGGTAAGAGAGAACTGTCATAACCTTAAACTTCTCTAAATCATACATTGTTTAATTTGTCCCTCTTTGTTGTTATTCTCATTTCAAAAGAAACAATGTCTCTTTCTCACGGGTTTCATCAAGAACCACACTCCCAGTGTTGTATATTTTACAGTGTTCAAAGAAATTGTGTAAGGTTAAAGGTCTAATCTAAAAGTAGGTCTAATCTGGACATCAAGCAGAATCTAAAATCATATTGGTGAGCTCATAATCTATGTATTGAGCAGAAATCATACCTTCACAACTGTCATACCTCCAGATTCATCACTTGGAATGTTCCATTTTTAATCTGGAAGAAGGATGGCAAAATACAGCCCAGTTCCCATCTATCCCAACTTTCATGAAAGCAGAAACGTCACGAGAATTGCTCAGCTAAAAACAACTCTGTGATCAGATCTGGTGGAGATTTTCTGTTCTCATGCAAGTGGTTCACACACAACTTCTGAACATAAACACTTAGACCAGTACAAGCATCACCTCTGGTCATCCCCTAAGGCACTGCCCCCACAGCTCACCTCCAAGCATTACCATTAGTTAGCTCTCTGCCCAACAGCACAGGACAAAACCAGGTTCAGGGGAACCTGGGGAAGGATATGTGAGCGTACAGCATGGAAACTTGTCACTCCTTCCCACACCTCAGCTTGACCAAACAATATTCCATGAAGGGTCAGCACAAGGAAATAGTGCATAAACTGCTATCATGTTGTTTCTACAACACGGTAAGGGTCCTCTGGAGCTTTTTTGCATTCACTGCCTTTCAGATGACGTGTGTAATAATGTTTCATTATCATCATCTGTTATTAAGAAATAATGTCACACATTCAGGAGTTGGAAGCATTTTATCGTAACTCCATTGCTGCCTGCAATGCTCACCAAGACAGATTGCAGATCCTGACAGCAGTCCAAGGGGGGAAAAACAACTTTGGGAAGGCAACACAATCTAAATTTTGTAGAGTTGAGCCAACAAACAGATGGCAGGAACTAAACCTCCTTAAAAAAACACTACTCCCATGGCCGTGGCTGTCCTGGCGTCAGCCCGAAACCCTGCCAAATGGAGAGCTGCACTGAATGAGCTGCAAGGAGCTCACTGTCACGCCGGTCCAAAAGAGCTTAAGGGGAAGAGTTGGAAAGAACTGCTGCAAATGATAGCAAATCAGGAAGTTAATGTGGGAGCCTGCCCATTAGAAGCAGACAGCAGGAGAGGTCTCTGAAAGAAATCAGTGAGTTGGTAATCAAGTTAGTAAGTGATTTTTTAGCAGTAGTGGCACAGTTATTGTAACTGTTCCATAACAAGCAGCTTCAGCTGCTGGAAATTTACCTCTTGTGCAGAGAACAAGGAGAGTCTTTTCCCCACTTAATGCTCAATACAAAGTGTGATGAGGCTTATTCAGGTCCTGGCAGAGGCAGCTCTCTGGAGCAGCAGTCTCTCACTCACCCTTCACTGACCCTGCAGCAGCCCCACATACCACACTCCTGCCACAGCACTGGGTAAGGATTTCCTTTGCTGATTGATCACACTGAATAACTTTATGTACTCAGGAGATCTTTTTTTCCTCATTATTTTAAATACAGCCTAATGGTTCAAACAACTAAACGAGGATCATAGAATCCTAGGATCATAGAATGGTGTGGATTGGGCGTCAGCTCAAAGATCCTCCAGTTCCAACCCCCTGCCACAGGCAGCCCCACCACTCAGCTGCCCAAGGCTCCAGCCAGCCTGGCCTTGAGCACCACCAGGAACGGGGCACCCACGGCTTCTCTGGGTATCAGGATCTGCTTTCCCATTCAGAAGCATTCTGTGCTCACAATTCATCCAGATTATTTTTAAAGTCCAACACTTTTAATACTGAAAACTGTGAATTCTGTGAGAGTTCTGGCTGAATTATTTACCAGGATGACAGCAATGCAATACACTTGTTCTCCCCAGAAAGCTCTGCATTCTCTGACCAGCATTGAACAGCAGCAGAGGCAGAGCAGATGCTTGCAGTCAGAACCCCCCCATGCCTTCCAAACCAGCCTGGGGTCAGCAGCCCTGCAGGTGGGCAGAGCTGTGGATCTCTCTCACAGAAGTACCCAAATCTCTGGAGAAGTCAGGTTCCTATGCGTTTCTGGGCCCTTTTCAGATGTTTTACAGTTCAGGGAACAGACAGGACGACCTTCCCTCAGAAGCCTCAGTCTCAGTGGGTGAAGTTGGCAAGGTCTCCCACTCCCAATTCACATTTCCATCTGTCCTCCTATTGAAGGATGAGGGTGAAACCTTGCCTGGGGGAGGGCTAGCCACACAGCCAGCATTGATTTTCCCTGCATCATTGCTGTCCAAAATGAAGGAGACACCCTGACCAGCCACTAGCAGGCAGGAGGGGCTGCAGACATGAAACACTGAGCTGATTAAACTTGCTTTGATCTTCACAGTAATTCTGCATCCAAGATGTGCTGTGGCACATCATTGCACACATGGCTGAGCTGGAGCCGTTCCTGGGGGAATATTTTTCTCCCCAGAGCCTTTATGCCATAGGGAAAAAGCCAAGGACTGAAGCGTGCTGTGGGAGCAGCAAACAGGCTGCAGGGCTTCTCCTTTCTGCTGGAGCCTGCCTCCCCCGGCTGCCCGCTCCTCTGCTCTCTGGGTTTGACTGCCATGTGCTGCTTGCCTGCGGATCCAGGCCTTCACTGCTCTCTTTACCCTTCCCAGAAGTGCACTTAGTGGTAAATGGAAGGTTCGAATTCAGACATTCACTCCGGGGGAAAAGTAGGTTGCGATAAATAATGGTTGCAGGTTAAGTCATCCAGGTATTGTGTGTTCCCATTAATGGGCATCAGAGAAAAAATATGCCATAATGCTTGCAAATAACTCCCTTTTTTTCCTCCCCAACAACATCCATTTTAAATTACATCTCATGAGAGGTTTCAGCTATTTTCTTTGCTTTCAAACCCAGCTTCCCTCTGAGTCTCTGACTGAAGCAGAGAGCTGAATTGGAGCTGCAGAGAAAGCTGTTAGAAGATGCCCGCAGGTATACGTGGCACAAAGACACAGGAACTTTATCTTATTTTCTGGCTGCTCTGAACTGATTACGGGGATTAATGATTTATCTCTCTTTAAAGAACTCCTTGGAGCTACATAGTCTCAAATCAGATAAAGTATGCGCCATTCCCTGACCAGGCACCTGCCAATTTAGGTTTATCCTTTAATCTGGGCATATCTAGTTTTACAAAGATTTGACTTAAAGTTTCTTGAGAGACATCGTCAGTGCTCCTCAGTTTCCCAAAACCCACGTGATGTTTCTTTTGAGACCCCTGCTGGCCTGGATTTTTCTGAGATGAGAGGAGAAAGCAGAGAGAATGAGCCGGTACCGCAGCTGTGTGCTGGGTGAATCCCTTGAGAGGTGTGGAGGGCTGGAGCTCACTTCTGGCACAAGGACAAAGCTTTCCTTGGAGAACATCACAGCTGTGTGTCATCCCGCTGCCAGCACCAATGTAGGTTGCCAGTAGGCACAGAGAAAGTAGGCAGCTCCCTCGTCTGCCCAGCATGTGTTTGAGTTTGCTGCAAACTTACATATCATCAAATCATAGAGTGGTGCAGGTTGGGAGGGAGCTTAAAGATCATTGATCTCCAGCTGCCCTGCATATCCGTGCAAACAGGAAGCAAGAGATTGCTCAGAGGCTGAAACACATGACACGGTTCTATAGACAAGACTTTAAGAAGTCAATATGAACGTTTCTGGAAGTACACCAGAGACAATGTGGCTCGGTGACATTTTAAATCTGACTATCGACTCCCTTGCAACTAAGTCAGTGGGAATCATCATAGTGAAGGCGTGTTTCAGCTGGATACCTGTCTGATTCACGTCCTCATTTGGGTGAGTCTGAAGTGGGATTTTTCTTTGGAGTAAAAAAAAAAAAAATAGCACCAACCAATAATTCATTCACATATACAATAAGAAGGAATTCACACAGTCAGAAGTCTGCCAAATGCAAGGCAGCTCCAGAGAAAAATGGCACTGTGAACCACTTCATAGCTCAAAAGAAAATAAGCTGGGCGTGCAACAAGGTAGGAACCATCTGCTTGGCTTCAGTGGGAATTTCCCCTGAGTAATCACTGCAGTGGTGGATAGATCATGAAACAGAGGAATTTTTTCCTCCTTTAGTAATTAAATTTACTGGATTTCTGCAGAACAGTTCCTGGCACAGAGTGAGACATGTATATGTGGCACCTTATCATTGTAAGGCCACATAATTACGGTGATAAACAAGCTCGTTTAGTTAAGCAGAGTCTGACATTTTGGCTGATTGACAGGCCTTCATTTGCTACAGACCGTAAGCTCATTTTATGCAGTCATGTCAGTATTCCCATTCCGCTGCTGGTCCATCCACCAAAGTGCCTTTCCTTTCCCTTAGCACCCAAGGTAAATATCGATTCGATGTGGCCTCAGATCTCTCTAGGAAGCTAAAATCTGAAGGTGGCTCCATATTTGCTTCATCCTTCTTCATGACATTCAGGCTGAACAGCTGGCCTTTCCCTGCGTCCTGTGGGGCTGGGCGCAGCGAGCATGAATCAACGCAGCAGAGGTCTGCACGACCTTGTAATAAATTGGCATTGTCCTTTGACTCGGCGGCGTTGGACCTGCACCATAAATTCTTGCTCAGGATGTAAACCCAGACCTCCTCCTTGGTTGCTTCTCTGTGGTATCCGGAATTAATACGGCAGGTCGTGATTCAGTTCTGATGCAGTTGCAGTTAAATGATGCTGTCCATCTGAGTACATTTAATTAAGAGACATTTACAGAGCAATTAAGTGTTCTGAGAACTGCAATATAAGGACTTGGAATTTTTCATTACTTCTTCTTCTTTCTTTTCTATGGCAATACTTACTTCTGCCTTTCATCTTTTGTGCTGGTAACTTAATGCTGTGTCACATCTAACAGCTCCCCTTTAGGGGTAATGAAGCTGAGACCACCATGTTGGTTCTGTGCTTCTTTCCTTGCAGTTGCAAATTCTACATATTAGACTTACTTCAATTTTCCAAAACGAAACCAACACTGAGAGTTGCACAGTGTCAGAAGGAATGATTTGTCCTAGTTAGATTTTGATGAATCTTGTTGGATATGCTCTGCTTCATTTTTCCAGTCCCTCTGTTACACAGAAAAGAACACCAGAAGAACACACAATCATTGTTTGGTATTTTCTTTACTATTAATTAAAAATCCATAACGTGCAAGTGCAAACAAAGATGAATAATTCATTTCCTAACAGTGGGTCTGACAACAAAAATCCATATTCTGGCTGGATTTTCTCTAGATACACCAGGTAATGGAATTAACTCCCATAAAGGAGTTTAAAATTATCTTGTTTGTGTATCTTGAATGTAAATACAGGCAGGTGAGTTTACAGAGAGACAGGAAAAAAAAAATAATAAGGGAAGATTTACAGAACAGGTCTTCAGTTTATCTTTTACAATGTTTGATTGACTTTCTAATGTCCTCTTTAGTAGCTTCATTCTGCATAATCAGAGCTAGAAGAAAAAATCATCAATGAGCGAGGCAATCTAATCAGCATTTTCCTCCACATGGTGGTAAAGGCAGCGTACAGCCTGAGAGCACGGCGAGCAGAGCTCAATATCAGAGCTTGAGACACTGGTCAATCAATGAAACAAAGCCCCTGAAGGTAAGGGCAGGGTGTGTGCAGCTGCTTGTATCCGGGCTTCAGTTTGGGCATCCTGGCTGCTGCTGGACAGCTGGGTGTTTCCACACCTCTGAAGTCTCACACTGGCTGCCTCCAAGCTTTCCTAAAAGCTTTCCTCACACTCCCCCAGCAAAAGTCTCTGAACCTCCTGACTGTCATGAACACATTGTGCTTCGGAGCTGTGATGCACAGAGCTCGCAAGGATGCAAGGAGAGCCCATAAGAACTCAGACAAACCCAAAACTTGTCATTTTGATCCATTTTCTCATGTTGAAAATATACATATTGCTGGGCTCCTGCAACCTTGTCATTTACAGGGCATCCCACGGCAGGAATCCATCCATAGAAGAGCTCCTGAGCACACACATGGCCTAGCTCACACTGCTGTGGTGATTTAAATATACTTCCATGCCCACTGCCACTCCTACTGCCCCTCTTGGGGGATGGATAAGCTGCACAACTGCCCAGCAGTGAACAGATTCCACAGCCTTTGCCTGATGATGATCTGCCCGTGCCAGCTTTAATTAGCTGCAAGGAGCCAGAGGTATCAGCTCTGCTTTACTTGTGCAGAGTAAATCCTTGCTCTCTGACTTCCCCCAACCCTGGAATTTATTCCTCGCTTGGATCTGACCACATCTGTGGGTTGGGGATGCAAACAAAGGGGAGCCAGGAGGAATTTTGCAGCCTGCCCCTCAGGGCAAGGAGCTGCATCCCAGCCTTTCCTACTGACCGTTTTTCCAGAGTATTTATGCCTAATCATCCACTGCTGTTTACCTCCTGGCCTGTCCTCCTGGCTCACCCTGAGCTCCTTATCAGCCAGCCTCTGCTATTTAGAAAGCATAAAACAAAACGCTAGGAATCTGAAATTGGTGAAAACCCTTTATGCCAGGCACTGAAGCATCTGCTAAGGGAGCTGTGCAGAATTAATGGTGTGGGCACCATTAAGGGCTGCGAGTGGAGACCAGCAGGTGCCCCGGCAGCAGCACACTACATGTGAAGTGCAGTGCCCTCACCCCAGCAGGAATAACTGTTCTCAGTTTTGGGTAGGAATGGATTTTCAGGGCCAGCTATTAGTTCCGAGCAATGCATGCAGCTGTTCCATCCACGCTGGTTGCTTTCACTTTGCCTGTTTGCAGACACTGCAGTAGGAACACTGAGAAGGAGGCAGAAAGCTGGTTAGCGCTCTCCACAGAGACTTCCTTCTTATAACCCTCTGTATATGTATTTTCTCATGGATCAGAAGCACATAATGCTCCTTTGCTTCATTTTCAGAGCGGCAGGAGCTGAATCCAGCTTCGTGCTCTCCCCTCTGACCTGTCTCATTACTGGAGGAAAGGGGCAGCCCAAAGCACACTGATGTGGAAAAGACCCGTCAGGTCTTGAGATCCATCATGCTGCTAGAGGAAGGGTAAGGCCTTTCCGAGGTCACAGCTGAGATCAGCAAGTTTGGCTGTTTAAACAATTTTGCAAGAAAAGATGCTTCTGCTGTGGGATTTGGGGTTACTTTGGTCAGTTCCGCTTTTTCCCTCTGCCTGATCCAGGCTGCCTGGAGGTAACCATGGTTTTGCCAATGATTTCACTGTAATAGGAATTTGATCTCGAAGTGCACTGAGTTCACAGGCCTTATAAACTATAATATTTTGCACATGTCTGCTCTCAATCCGGACAGCCAGAGGGCTGAAGGTACATTTCCTACCGCAAGCAGCATGAAATAGGTTTTGACTTAAAGGAGAGCCACATCGCTAACATTCGTGTCATACCTTAGGGAGGGAATGGAAGGAGAATCATGACCACCCACACTTTATTGACTTTATTCCTTCCTTAACTAACTGGCAAACTTCTGAAAATGTGCACAGTAGCCATTTTCTGAGATATGAAAGCAAGCTGTAAATGACGATTCTCAAATCACCAACTCAGAGCCCTTAGATATATATATTTTTCTCTGTTTCTTCCACTATAATTTCCGGGCTGGAGATCTGGCCATTAATAGCAGCTACATCATTACACTGCCATGACACTCCGGCAGCACCCTCATCCATTTCAGTCATTGATCTGCTAATGCGCGCCGGATGAGAAAGGAAAAGGTCCCACTCATTCATCCTGCCCTCCCTCCTCCTCCTCTCACCAGGTGGCGACCACTCACCCTGTGCTTTAAATCCCGATCGGATTTCAGATGCTCAGTGTTAATTGCCTCAGAACAAGGACTGACCCCAGAAAGCAAACCTAAAATTAAAGTAACAGGGCCATAGAAGTGGGTGAGATGCTACACAAGTGGCTCTGCAGCTGCTTCCCGTGGTTACAGTCTGTGGGTAGCATTGAAAATGGCAAGTGAGAGCTGGAGCTGTGAAGTACACATGGAGTATGAAGGTGAGAGAGGAAAAGAGGAGAAGAAAGGCTAAAAAATGAGGCAATAAGGAGATTAAAGGTACAGCAACATGCTGCACCTTAAGTAGCATCAACTGCACAAGTAACTGTAATTCCTGCTGTGTGTGAGACCCGAAAACTCCTTCCTCTGGGCAGTCTGTTTCAGCAGAGGCATTCAGCTCACAGCAGCGGTTGGCACTGGGTGATCTGTAAGGTCCCTTCCAACCCAAGCCATTCTGTGATCCTGTGACCTGCAGTAAATTCATGCTGCAGCTCTGTGTCGAGTTATGAGTCATGACAAAGATACTGAGCTGAAAGATATGTTGGTGATGCTTGTAGCTCCTTGGGATCTCCTAACCCAGCAACTGGATTTCTCTAATCTCTACATCCAAGCAGCCTATGGGATGATGCCTCCTTTCCTCATCCACGTGTTGCTTGGTACATCTGTTCTTTTGTTCTATTTCTCCTTATCCTTATATTGCTCATTTTGGGGATCAAAGGATGAAGGAAATAAAAATCCTGTTAGTTCTCAAAGGTCCCCACAGCAGTAGATAATTGGTTTCCAATCAAGCCCAGCCTGCCTTTGATCTCCAGCTCGTACAGAACACTCTGCTCAGCCACAAGCATGTGTTCAGTAGCACTACCGGGAGATCTAATTTTGAACATCCGCAATTACCTGCGCAGTGGCACTTATAAAAGATGAGAAGCACTGATAACAATGCTCTGTTTTTGTGCCATCTCATGTTAATGAGACAGTACACCTTTCTAAGAGGGGCCATCAGTAACACCACACGCATGGTGGCACAGCGTGGGGCTGTGCATCCATCCTCCTCTCCCATTCTCCACAGGGAAGCCAAAGAGGAATGTGCTCCCCGTTCTCACCATGAAATGCTCTTGTTTTTGTTTATCTTTCAGCAAAAGCAAATCACAATGCCCAGCAGCAATGGATGGGAACGTTTTAAAGCTAGCTTTGCCACCAGAAGAACTGCAGTATGAGGCTCTGCGCCCTCGTTTGCCTTAGCAAGCATCTGTGCTGTTGCTTCTAACCTCCGTGCCCTTCCCTGACTCACTGAACACCCCTCTCTTCCTGCCTCCCCTCACACCTGACCCCACTAAGACATACCAGCAGATTTTGTTCCCATCAAGGCAAAAGATGTGCAGCCTGGGGTTGCAGAGTGCAGGAGACACACAGGGATGTACTTAGGCATACCAAAATCGGCTGTTGACTGTTTCTTTAAATAAACAGTATGCATTAATTTAGCTGAAAATAGGTCTCCTGTCAAGCTCCTACCCTAGAGCAACTACCAGTTGCACTGTCAAAATTGCTCTCTGTGGTTCTGAATAGGTTTCTTAATGAAAGAGCAACATTAGCTCTTTAGAACATTTTGTCCCTGAAGGATGCGGCGGCAGCAGCCGCTGAATGATTTCTGGCTCAGAGATGCTTACAAATGGGAGGAAACACAATAGTTTAAAACATGAGTATCAGCTCCCTGGAACTGCTTCGGAACAGCAATTTGGGAAACCAGGAGAAAAATGAATGGTTAAGAGAGGTACCTGCTGATGATCACTGTTTTCACATGCGTGCTGAGCCCCCGGGAATTATTGTGTGTGGGCACGGTGTCACTGAACCAACTGGTGACAGGAATGATTTGGGACGCCACCCAAAGAAAAATAGGTTCTGACAATATGAAATTTTAATGCCCACTGGTTGCTGGATTAAATAATGATGAGCATCCGAATGAAATGCTATGTTTCTATTTCTGCAATCTGTTCATAGCGACTGTCAGAGCGGTCATTTTTTATTCTGGTTAAAGCTGGGGGCACTCACAGAGTGGTTGGAATTGAGCAGAGAGGGCTGGACTCAAAGCAATGGAACAGAGCCTTTGTGGTGCAGGAGAAGCAGCACTCACGTGTCCTGTTCTTTCCTTAAGGATGAAGGCTCCAAACAGGGGCATTGGCACCACCTAGACATTGAGAGAATTTACACACGGCCTTGTGCATCTCCCAGTCTCACTTTCAGACTGATTTAAATGCCACTATTCTTAGGCAGGAAAACCCCAGAAGAAGCTCTTTCTTAGCATGGTGGGTGTCAGGGTCAAGAACAATGATAAAAGAGAGTTTTGTCACTGGCAGACAGCAGTATTTGTCCCTGCTTTGTCTGGATGGCACCGGGAGAATGGACTTTTCCTGCTGTATTTATTCCTGCTACTTGCTTTTTTTCAGAGATCTGAAATGTTTACTGTTATGACCCAACAAGGAAACACACCTTGCCTATAAAGCCCAGAACTTCGTGCAAGTGTAACTCTGCAGTCTGTTCCAAGAGTAGCTCAGTCCAGGTCTAATTACTGTGGAGAGAATTCTGTCTAGGCGATAATAATAGAACTGATAATTGCACCACATTATGGAAGTTCTAGTTACAAAATAATTATACAAATAGTAGTTAAACTCAGTAGTATAAAAGCTGGTTAAAAATGCTGCCCACGCTGCTGTCTTCTGTCCCATTTCCTGATGTTGTGCCCCTCCGAGGCTGTGGTCAGCCCTGTGAGGCTGCACAGGTCCCCAGCACCTGCAGCCCTTTGCTGGGAGCAAGGAGCTCATGTTGACAGTTTCTTCCCCCCCCCCCCCAAGATCCTCTTCTGTTCATTTTAATGCATTTGCTAACTTGCTTTGACACCTTTGTTTTCCTTTATCATTCTGCAGCTCTGCTTTACATCTGCATTTGCTGCGTATGGCACTTATGGGTATGCTACTTGCTATTTCTGTTCTCTTTTCAGCCAGCTCCACCTGACCACAGCCCTGGGATCCGCCATGCCAAGCCTGCTCCCCACCTCTCCTCACCCAACCGGTTCTTCTAATGCCCAAAAGTCCTTGACCACATCACACCTGTCCCATATTTCTCTGCACCACATCACAAAGTTACAGTGATGAGCTGTAACAGTACCACTGCAACAATAAGCAAAGGAAAAGCAACTAGCCATGGCCACCCGCTCCAAAGAACAATTGCTCTGAAGGAGAAGAGATGGAGAAGAGAAGGCTCAGGGGAGACCTCATTGCCCTCTCCATCTCCTGGCAAGGACGTTATGGCGAGGCAGGAGTTAACCTCTGCTCCCAGCTAACAGCAGTAGGAAAGAGGGAGTGGTTTTAAGTTGCATCAGGGGACATTCAGGTTGGATATGAGGAAAAATTTCTTCTCAGAATGAGTGGTGATGCAGTGGCACAGGCTGCCCAGGGAGCTGGGGGAGTCACTGTCCCTGGAGGTGTTCAAGAATCATGGAGATGTGGCACTGAGACACATGGTTGGCAGGCATGGTGGGGATGGGTTTGGGCCCGACTTTGGCTTCTTAGTGGTCTTTTCCTCAGCACAAAGCTGGCTGGTCACCAGAGCCAGCAATGCCATGGCTGTGTTAATGTGTGGCTGTGATTCCCATCTGCTCCCCATCCTGCCCAGTCTCACAGCTGTGGGTCTGAGGATCAGCCCAACATCAGGTGGTCGCTGTTCACTGAGATTAAGGAAGAACAGTTCAGAGATTGGTGCCTCCTGAGCTATGCTTATACAGGTTTAGGGAACCGCTGGAATAAATGGTGCTGAATTAATATGAAGCTAAAAATAGGGCAATCAGGTGGAATCTTCTGCTGCTGTAATAGTTGAGCTACAAAATTATACTGACCTTGGCTCATGATGCTGCAACTTTGAATTCCAGTTTCAGCTTAGAGATCTGTACATGGCATCTGGGTCAGCTCCTTATCTTTCCTGCACCTCGGGAGCAGTAGTGCAGCAGTGTCTGAAGGGCTTCCACTAATAGTTCAATACAACTGCTAAACGTGAAGATTTTCTGCAGAAAACCACGTCAAGAAGTGAAGCTCTCCTCTGCCAAATGTTTTAGTACAAGAACTGAAAGGATAGATTGCACCTGCAAAGATCACCTTTAAAATAAAGTCGAATGAAGTCTGCAGCACACATTCCTGGCACGTGGAATTCCTCTATGACAGCTTCCTGTATTAGTGGTGTGAGTCAGCTGCTGTCATATGGAATTAAAGGCAGATTTCTCCCACCAAACCACAACCCAAATTGTGGCTTAACACCACCACAGTGTGCGGATGGTAACCAGACTGATCAAAAATAACTAAGGCAGAACGAGACTCAGCAATTGAGGGGTAAAAAGCAACCCAAGCACTAAGGAACTACAGTTACTTTAAATTGCACCAACTCCTGCATGTGTTGGCTGGAATGATGAGCACCGTATTACTTGCAGTTCCTACACCTTTGCTTCTGTCTGAAATAAAATCAACTATGAAAGGATAATTTACTGGATAAGTACTAACATTGAACTGTAGCTGTTGGAGGATGATGAATCAATGACAGCTGTACCATGGTCCCAAACTATCAGAAGAATTACACTTCCACTTCCAGCTGAGAAGTGAGAGACAAGCTTAGAGCGTGGGTTGGGCGCTGCGGTGCTGCCTGTCTGATTGAACAGATCCCATTTAATCACATCAAGGCACGTATTTCTCCATTATTCTCGACGGTTGATATTTAGAAACAAAAAGGCAACCCTATTTTAGAAATTGGGCAATCAGAATCGCATTAGTAGACCAAATTGACATCTGGAATTAATTATAAAAGGAAGAAAAAGAGGTTGTGCTCTTTTGATCTTTCAGAATGTAAACACAAGGTCTGGTAAATCTGGTTGCCCACACATTTCCCATCTTACAAACATCAAGGCTTATTGTGATTTGTTGGCTGATATTAAACCAGCTCCTTATTTAATGATCCAAGCTGAGATCATGGCTCCAGAGAAGCAGACATCATCTACACAGCATGAAACGCATGCTAAAGCTCACACCATTTTGTTGCACATTTTACCCCACATTGGCACTACTTTTTCCTAAACTGTAGCAAGGAGTCAGGGCACTGGAGCAGCAGAATTCCAAACCATGAATATAAACCTTGCTTACTGAGACCAGTGCTGTCTGTGTGCTGGAAAGGGCAAAACTTCAGCTACCGTTGGCTTAGGTGAGCATCTTGCACAGTGCAGACAAATGCTTGCCTGTGTAAGCAAGGACAAGTGGCTTGGGTGACTGAATTTTGATCTCATATTATTCAGACTTTTGCTCCTTGGGAATTCATGTGAGGTAAGTATCATCTGAACAAAGAAACAGGTAACAGGTTTAGCCATCAGAATAAAACATATTTTCCTTCTCTCTGGTTTATGCTTCACGCCTGTGAAGCTGATACCAAACTACCACAATTATTATGTTTCTTGGTTGGATAGCAAGCAATAGGACAAGAGGGAATGGTTTTAAACTGAAAGAGATTTAGATTAGAAGGAGGGAATTTTTACTCAGAGGCAGTGAGGCCCTGGCAGCACTGCCCAGAGCTATGGGTGCCCCATCCCTGAAGGTGCCCGTGGGCAGGGCCAGCACTGCGTGAAGACTTGGTGTCATTTCCATCCAAGTTCCCACCGATGTCACTGTGCTCAGGTGTCACTCAGACCTTCCCCCCACACACACTGTGCAGCTCCCAATCCCCTGGGGCAGCTCTGCTCTCCTCTGTGCTGTCCTGTCACCCACCAGAGCTGAGCGGATTGCTGACTGCAGGATGCCCAAGGCGAAGGGGAGCTGTTGCAGGGGTTAGAAAGGATGGAGTTAACAAGGCAGGAGAGCACGAATCTCAGGAGGCAGGATAAACAATAGAAAGGTTTCCTTCCTTTATAAGGAGCTTAATGGAAAATTGTCTGGAAAGATGCACGGTGCCAATGGATTTGCTGCTAATAGTAAAACCAGGAGCCTTCAAAAACCTTAGGAAATAAAAATTCATGACCGAGAAAATAAACCTAAATTAAGAAATACAGACTTGACAGGTGCTTCCTGGGGCTGCGGAGATGAGGGAGGGAGAAGTGGGTTTCTCAAGTGAGGGATAATGACGATGCGGAGCGCAGGTAATTTGCTTCCTCTCTCGGAGGTGCCCAGCATGGGGCCTGGCCTGGCTCATCACGCTGTGCCTCCTGCTGCTCCTAAGGGGTGCAGCTCCTGCAAAGAGCGAGCCTCATTTTGGGAGGCTGAAAATTGCTTCTTTCAGATTGCAGCAACATTCCTCGTCTACAGGAGACTTTCAAGTGGATCAGTCCACCTCACTGCTTTCTAGAGGAACAAACACAGGTCATTTAGGAGCCGTTAATTAGCTGGGAGCCTGAGGATGTAAAAAAAGTGTGCTTACTGCATCGCCCCACTGGCGCAGGCTGGTTTCCTGCTGCAGCACTCAATGCTTTGTCCAGTGTGGTTTTAAAATGTGCCGGGTAACCGGCTCCTTGCACTGCTGTTCCAGCAGCGTTCATGGTCAGGAAGTGCTCATTGATCACCGGTATCACTTTTCCTCGATGACATTACTTCATTAATTACACGCCGATAAGTCAGGATTGGTATTTCCTCCAGCTGTAATGCTTAAGGCTTTCAAATCTTTTTATTGGCAAGTAATGCTCCTCCAACCCTAAGCAGCAATTTCTCTGCGCAGATCACAGTTACTTCTGTTGTCCTTCTCCTAAATCCCTTGCTGTGATTTAACATCTTCTCTTGTTTTCCCCAGAACTTCCTCTGGTCCTGTTACATGCCATTACTCAGCACAAAGACACATTTTCATTTGCAATGTCTCTATCTCAAATAGAGATGTTGGAAAGTATGGAAATCTCTCTCCAATCTGGAAAATTGAATACTGTGCACTGGGAAACACAACGCGAATGTCTCATTTTCGCTGTCCCTAACACAACAGATTTCTGAAGCAGCTTATTATTGCCATCTATGGCTCTTTGCAGAGGACTTCACAGCACCAGCAGTGCCTCCTGTAACACCTTGCAGGAATTTAACAAAACATCGTTCAGAATACATGCAAGAGCAAAATTCAGTGGGCCTTCTGCTGAGTGCCACACCAGACTCTTGGAGGCACCTTTTTACCTTTATCAATCTGACTCCAAAGGCAAAACCACCAACAAATCTGAACTTGTAAAATCCAACTTTTCACACTTTCTTGCTTTTCTGGTGTTTCCAAGAAGCTTACAGCACCTGAAAGCTTTAATCCACCATATGCTTCACTTGATTCTTAAATTGCTCTTCAATTCCCTTGCTCCTCCTTGATCAGCTGAGGTTCTGTCTCAAGGATGCATCAGGGACATGTGGGTTTAGGCCAACAGGGCTCACACAGCTTGTGACAGATTCACTTCTCCCGGCATTAATCCACTTTAATCCACTGTATCACACTCAGGCTTTGACAGCACCAGTTCTGTTAATATTTAAAGGTTAACAAATTCAGTAGATCCTGTGCAACTTACAGATACACAGAGAGCTTTGGCTGAGATTCTGTAAAATGAGTTAACTGATGTAAAGGATACCACACAACGGGATATTTTTTCTGTAAGATGTGGAGCATTAGAAAAATTTGCATTAGAACGCAAGTGCCATAAACATACTTCAATAATGAAGTGATTTCATGGATATCAGAGAAAAATATAGGAAGATACAAACTGTGCAGTTTTCTCATACAAATTCCTCCCTGCTTGTGGAACAAACGTGTCCCCAGATCTCTAAATACCTCATGCAGGCACAGCAAATAAATGATTTGGGGTGGGAGATGACAATCTCTGAGACCCAAGAGGACGGGGTAAAGATGCTGAGAGCTGTAAAAAAGCTGTCAAGTGTACCATCTTGCTGTTGCTCTCCTTGTTAAAGATGCGAGAGCGCTTGCAGCTGTTAAATATTGAGAAGGAGAAACAGCTTAACATCCAAGTGTAGCCCTCAAAGGGAATCTTACAGAGCAGTAAGATTTTAAAAAAGATGATGAGAACTTGAGGGACACCAAAAATCATACTAAGAAGATGCAACTTTAAAATACATAAAAACACGTAACAAAGCCTTCCTCAAAGGCCCCAAAGGAGGAAAAGATGCTCGCTCACATCTGTGACATTTGTACCCAATTCAATGAACCGATGCTGTGACTGAGGCATTCTGCACTCAAATGCAGTGGAAAACAAAGGTCTTGAGCAGCTCCAGTCTTGAAAGATATCAGGGCTCTTGGGAAGAGCAGACATTCATCAGTGCTCAGGATGACTGCATGCTGGCCATTTCCCCCAGCTTCCAATCTTCATGGGAAAGAGCACGCTACTTCATTCAGCCCCACACAGCACAGGGTTTATTCCAGCAGATGCTGCAGTGATGGACAAACTCAAAATAACATAAAATAAAATTAAAATTAAAAAAAAAAATCAAGATCAAAGACATGGATGTAAAACAAAGATACAAAGATTCAACATTTTCTCAAGGTCATCTAAGGAAAGCCCATTGTGGGTTCTGTAATAACAGAAGCAGCTGCTTCACTGAAATTAATGTATTGACTTCTATTGAGAATATCCCCTTTAATCCTGCATGTATTTTTTTTAGCACAAAAAGGTGGGTTTTCTCGCAGCTTCTCTTGTAAAACTTAACATTGTATGTCTGGTAATGTGGCTGCTTCAGCATTCCTCACTGGAAATCCCACACCTGTGAAACCGTGGCAACACTGTCAGTAAGTGACCTACACCAAGTTTAATAGAAAAATTTTACTGAATATCCTCTGTTTAATGTAAACAAGGCAGGAGGCAAAACAAAGAGCATATATTTGATATGGTTACACGATTTTACAGGGCACAGAAACTGCTGAGGATCACGGTTTGAAAACCCATGTATGATGCACAATATCAGGTCACCCTCAGACCGAGCACATCACAAAACATTGAGACAGCCAGGTACAAAAACAATGTCACCTGTGAATTCACACAGCAGCTTATGGGAGACATTACCATGCATTCACAAAGCCATTCCATGATTACAGTGCCCTGTAAAACCATGTGCAACAATCTTTACACTAATCGTAGTGTAAGCAAGCTCGGGATTCTGGTTCTCATATTATATATAATCTATGTATATATATACATAGGTGATGTACAACCAGACTCAAGCTGTGTATCAAATCACAGCTTTTATATTGCACAGACAAATACATAGTAAGAACGTTACACAGACAGGATCTGAATACCAGGAATATTACAGTCATATGGGAAAACAACTAAGGACAAACTTGTTCTACTGGAGCTTAGCACATGGCGTATTACAAAACTTTCTCTATCGGAGTCTAAATCAAATACATACTATAAATGGAAAAAAAAGTAAAAATGTGCATATTTACACACGTGCATCAGGGTTAAAAAGTAGTTTGCATTTGCTTTTTGAAATCAAAAGTTATTCTAGTATTTCCTCTCAAGCATTTCAATCTACTGATAATGGCCATAGTTTCAAAGGTGATAAGCACTTGCATTTCCCACTGACATCTGGAGGGTCTGCTTACATTGTCAACTCCAGGCCACGCATTTTCTCAGGTGCCCACCTCTGGGTAATAAATAACCACATACAAACACGGAGAGAAACGAAAAGGGCACCTCCATGACATGCATAGATGGGAAAGGTGAAAAGATGGACCTCAACTAACTAAAAAAAGTGCATGAAAAGTGTCACAAAACAAACTTAGATGAGATCCTCCTCTTAAGGAAGATTAAATCACTTTTACAGAAATAAACGCCACTGTCTCCATGTCTGGTAATTAAGGGTTTGTAGGCAACTCACAAACCAATAAGGATTGTTTCACTTACTAGGATGGATCCATTTCTTACAAATTTATCAACTGAGTCTCACTGGTTCACAAGAACATCGCTGTTGTTGCTGAGGATTCAGGTATCAGTGAAAACAACATTGATGCCAATGGTTTCATTTAAGATCAGGCAACTCCTGAATGGCTTTACAAATTACCACGTTGCTTGCAAAGCCCTGGCAAGTTTCATTCATAGCTGTATCACCACATCCAGTTTGCACTGAAATAAGGACATCAGAAATATTCTGGAACATACACACAAAAAAATAAATAACAGAAATTTGGAGGAAAAAGTAATTTAGCACAAGCAAAAACCAACGAAGACTGAAACTGAGTGAAGCATCAGCATTTGTGCCCAACAGCTTGACTTTATCCATGCAAGGAACTGTAATTTAGGAAAATTTTTGAAATTGAGCTTCACCTAACTCAGGTAGTTCAACTCCTTGTCTGAACTGGGATCTTAATTATAACAAATGTTTGTATTAAAAATCACTGCATAGGCATATGTTCCATAGTATAAGTCAAGTACATTATATTAACACAGTTTCTAGTATAACTAAAATCATCTGCTACTTTCAAGGCATGTTTCTAAACAACAAAAAATGAGAAAAGTGTCTTTTTATCCTATGATGCTAATGTGACCTGAAAACACTTCATGGCTAAATTCAGGAGAGAAATAATGGGGTAAGGAAGCCAGGTTGGTTCTTTTGTTTTCTTTCCAGGATTTATCTGGCAAAAAAAACCAGAACCCTTCCAGTTACAGGGACCACTGAACACAGCTTTTATTTGCCAAAATATTTTCCCAGTTCCCCAGTCAGGCTTTCTCCCCAGCTGAACCTGTATGGAAGCTTTTACAGCAGAACCATCTTCACTGCTGTGACAAGAATAAATTCAGCCCATTAACTGTAACACTTCTAATTAACCTACCTTAAATGGCCTCTCAGCATTGACATTCTATATATATATGTATATTTAAAAAAAAAATTAAAGGGATGGATTCAGAGCAGAATCTGATTCTTGGTAGAGTCATATGAATACAGATGAATTAGTCTGTATTTGCATATAAGAAATCAAATCATAAATGGACATTAACTGTGCAAATAGGATACTGGGAAAGACAAAGAAATACAATGTAAACACAAGGAGCTGAACTCTTACCTTGCCTGCCTATGCTGTTACAGGAGGAGAAAGAGGTGCTGCACACCTGCATGGATAACAGACAGCTCTCTCACTCATATCAGTGTGTGTGCCTGACAGGGTAAGGCTCAGCCTCTCAGATCTCTGCTGGTGCCTAGGTAGCAGTGAGTCCCAAATTCTTGGAGAAAGCAGCAAAGCTCCCTGAAGTCTGAGCAATGCAAATGGGCTGAGAGCAGTCATACTGAAAAAAATTCACTGAGATACAGTTCTGTACCCCAGCACTACGCAAAACAGGCACAAATTTTGGTCCTACAAATGGTATCAACACTTTAACTGAATTGGTATTTGTCAATCTTTTGCTGGGCATTACTGCTAGGGTTAGATAAGCAATAAAAACACTTCCAAAATTACAGAACATATATATTGCCAATTTTCAAGGCACAAAAGATTGTTAAACCAATTCAAGTTAAGCAGCAATTAAAAAGAAATTAAAAATACTGTTTCAGCAACAACAACTAATGACCTATAGTTAACTTTCCTGTAAAGGTGACAAGAGCCAAGCAAATGGAGTTCACATGCAAAAACCTAAAGTAAATCTCGTTACACAGATAACCTGAAGAGCAATCACTTGGAAAGACAAAGACAAATATGATATAAACGTGTAATTCAGATATTTGTTATGGATGTGATTGTGAATCTGGGTTAGTTCACTAGTATGGGTTTCATACTAACATATCCCCTGTAGTAATCCACAGGAGAATCAAGCTGAGAGTTGTCTTTAAGATTCATCATAAAAAAAAGAAAACCCTCATGAATATATCTCACTGTATAGGAATTAGTGGATTCTTTGAACTTATCTTCATTTTTAATTTCAACTATCATTTTGATTACATTACAACTGCAGGTGTGATTTCCTTTCACATATCCACTTGAGAAGAAAAAGAATCAGGACATAAGAATGTTTGAAAATTAATTTGCTGTTTAGAAGTAATATGGTCACAAAAAACGAATTGGTGCACGTGAGCCCCAGAACATGTATAGACCAAACTCCCTGAACATTGTCATCGTAACAGAAAAATAACCAAGGTCTGATGTCTGTGGTTCTTCATGCAGCTTTTGCAGCTCTTCACACAGTGGCTAGAAATGCTGTGTGTTGGTTTCTCCCAAAATGCCTTTAATCATATCCTAGGTCCGTTTCAATCCATCTCCCTTGTAATGCGGTGAATGCCAACAACTGGTGAAAGTAATCTAACTTCCAATTCTGCCAAAAGCCAACAGGCACTTTGCCAGGAGACACCACCTCTTCTCATCTGGGTGTTGTCAGTAGTCTTTTGGACTGAAACAGACTAGGTGATCTTACAGCCTGGCCACTCATCAAGGCTGCTTATGGCGTAGATGAGGCATGATACTTCACAAATGCAATCGCTGCCAGCTCTTTGCAGAATTCTTCCAGCACAATCACACCCTCTAGTAATGTCATGTGGTCAATGCTGAGAGAGAGAGGGGGAAAAAGAGCAGAGAGTCAGGACTGGCATACGCAAAACCCAGCAGTGGGTCCTGCAGAACACACAATGCGTTTACTCACACAGGCCCTTCAGGCTCCAAGCCCAGCAGGCGTTTTCTGACCAGCAGAAGTTTGGGAGTGAAATCTGGGATGCGCTGGATTCTAACCATGAGGTCTCCAACCACCTGCAAGGTACAACACCATCAACACACAAAGTAACACCTCTCTGTGACTGACAGCAAGCATAAATGACAATCTTCAGTGCCTGGCACATTGGAGCCACTTCAGAATCATCACAGAGTTGCAAAGTAATACTCAGAATAGCTGATCTGTGTCAGAAAGGGTGAGTGGTCATAAGCACTGATGACAGTAACAGTGCCAAGGATGTGGGTACAGAATGTAGAGATAAAACAGGACAAACTCTGAAGCCTTACTAGCTACTGCCATAAATTATATTACTCACTTATTTTAATTATGTCAGTGATTAATTTGTCTTGGTAAAGTAATTGATGCAAGCAATTGACCAGTAAATTCATGAGTTTAGGGAAAGAACAAGGGGAGAATAAAGACTATATTTTAAATGGGGAGGGCTGTTGGGAAAAGGGGAGCTAAGCCCACTGTTAGTATTGGCAGGCATCATTAATAGGCTCTTGACCAGCTTAATAACAGCTGGTGCAGGGGGTAGCTGAGGAATCTCTGACTGAGACGACTGCAGTGTGACAGGCACACAGCCAGCTCTTGTAGGATGAAGGTCTGGCAGGAAGAGACAAAATCAGAGGGAAAGGAAGGGGATTTCCAATAAATCTAGCACTTCATGGTTGATTGGAATCCAGAAAAGGGTCACAGACTGGACTGCCAAGAACAGCCTTCAGCAGAAAAAACAGATGAGCAGAGATATTCACCCCGGCACAGGTGTTCACGACTGTCTTCTGTTTGTGCATGAATCAAAGCCATCTCTTTCCTATCCAAGCGTAAACCTCTATTTTGTTCTTACAGCAGTACCTGATACTGCCTGCAAGTGACAACAATGTCACCTGGTCCAATTTAAAGCAGCATCTTTGCCAAAAGGGATATTTTACATTACACTGGAACCAAGCAAACAAACAAATCTGAAGACACATAGAATCAGAATGAATGCTGAGAAATAGATTTTTCAATATTTTTGGCTGAAAATATGGAATTCTGATTTCCAAAGCAAGAGCATAAGTATTTATTTTCAGTAAGAAGCCATTTGCCAACCTAAACTATCCAGCTCTAAATATTCATTACAAAGTTACTAAATATATCACTGCTGTTTAGCCATATGTAAACATTATCTGTGTGTTTACTCACCCTGACAATGACGGAGAAAAGAGACCTGCAGCCAGAGGCTAGGTTTATGTAAGGATCCAAAAGGTATTCATGTATATGAGGATGGGGAAACAAGGAGAGTTTGGACAACACTGAAGTAACCTGTAAATTAACATCATAGGGCTGCAAAAAATAACAAAACAAAAAAGGAAAACAGTGCTTCGTTATTTTCATGCTTAGCTCTTCTCACTCAGCAAGTGTTTATTGAACTACTAGAACCTTACATACAGAGCTAGAAATATACAAAGATAAAAAGCTAGATTAGAAGAAGACAGGCCCAAACCCTGTCCCATAACAGGAGTGAAGGGGATATGATAGTCAGGCATTAGATATTAACTGCATAACATCTTCAACCACATGAAGCTTTTGCACACTTAATGTTTCTTGTAGGATAATAAGTCCTCTTCTTATAAAATCACTCTTCATCTCAGCTGCTAAACAAAGAACTAGATTAAACATCTTGCTTCTAGACGACTGCAAACTATACAAGCTCAGGAAATTGAGAGTGATAAATCCCTGTTTACAGCTAACATTCCATTTTTCCTGGAAAGAACCATGGCAAAGGCCTGTTCATCTTGTAGCAACGTGCTGCTGGAGATGAGACACTGCTGGGCTGGGAAGGCACCATGAAATTCTAAGCTTTTTTTCTCCATCTCCTCTCTCCACACTAATCAAATGGAAGAGGCAACACTGTCGGATGCTGGAAGATGCCGATTAGTCAGAAGGGCTTTCTACTAAAAAAAGCAAGGGCTATCTTGGAGGTGTTTCACCAGCTTAGGAAGAAACTTATTTCTACAAAAGAAATTACTTCCACCACAGCTTCCTCATGTTCCAAGAACTCTATTTTTGCCTTGGGTTTTTTCATCACAGTGAAAATAACCTTACAATTTAATGCAGCCCAAGATTTCCAAACTAGTCATATTTTCTCTCATTGAGTGCTGGAAGAGACAACGATGGCAAGGGTTGGACAGAAATTCCCCTGCTACAGGCCTATGCCAGTCTGAAAACCTTACAAATGCCTGGATGGTTTAACTTATTCTATTTGATTCTACCCGAAATAGATTATGGGCCCTCATTCAATCCTTTAGCTGCCAGAAATATATTGGCATTAACATGCTCAATGGTTATGATCACATCTGAAAGAGGATGTGTGTTCACAACCTCAAATTATCACCTTTACGTTCTGAAGTTAGCATCCCACTGAAGAATTGGAGGTTTCTTACCCGTTCCAGAATAAGATTTGGAAGAGTTCAGTTTAAGACAGATATACTTATGTTTACTGCATGCCTGAACTCTCATTAGCCTATTCAACAGAGATTTGACACTTGATATAACTGCTTACAAACATTTCATGCCACCTCAGAAGCACAGGTGTACTCAGTCAATCTCTCTGACAGTTCCACAGAGGTGGATCCTGAAAGATCTCTGTTGTAACTGCAAACTTCAGGGAGTATCTTGGGTGTCACAAAAATGGCAACAGATAGTTGAAGGCTACTGAGTCAACCTGCCAGTCAAATAAGCTGAGATGGTGATTCACTTTGCACTGAAAGACACCTACTGGTTTTTCAGTTTAACAGCTCCCAAGACTACAGGGGCTGCTCTGACAGAATTTCCCTTACTAGATGTGGACACAGTTAACATTTGGTATCTTAATCCTGAACTTGCTACTACCTCCTGTGGCACTGCAAAGGGAACTGTCACAGAATCATAGAATGGTCTGGGTTGAAAAGGACCACAATGATCATCTGGTTTCAACCCCCTGCTATGTGCAGCGTCACCAACCACCAGACCAGGCTGCCCAGAGCCACCTCCAGCCTGGCACTGAATACCTCCAGGGATGGGGCATCCACAACCTCCTTGGGCAACCTGTCTTACAGATCTTTTGAAGTGAACATATTTATTTCTCCCAGTCATTGGTAGTCATCTCCATACTCGAAATTCCAGCTACCGCTTTTTAACAAATGAAGCTTTCACACCCTGGGCCAGGGATGTTCTTTGTAACAGGAATTTCTACCTTCTGAGTTATTGTGGAAGATAAAAGCTACTCTGCAGATGCAGACACAAATTTCTTCCATAAATCCATTCCAATGCCTGTAAAACTGAACTGCTAGAGAAGGTCTTTCAGTTGTGAGTCAGTCAATTCATTAGGAGGCTTTGAAGCCATGAGATTTATCTGGTGTTCACACAAAGAAAAGGAAACAAAGTAGTAACACGTGCTGCATTGTTCAGAGAGATTGCTGTTGTGATTTAAACTAATTGAGAGCATTAAGGAAAGCTGAGCTTTTATTTCTGTCCATATGTCAGCAGACTCAGTCAGACAGCCTAAACATCTTCTCTATAATCGTAGAGGCAAAAACCAGCAAGATTTGGAGTTCAGGAAATTCTTTCAAAATTCTCAGGAAACAGTTCCATAGAAATTCAATGTTTAACATTAACAGGAGGAAACAGGCTGTGCCTCGCAGATGAGGTACTAGATTTGAACAGCCTTGAAACAAATTACTTCACTTTGGTGCCTCAGCTGTCCTCTGTCAGGAAACTTGGTTAATAATACTGACCTCCTCTGTGAAGCCTTGTGGTGTCTGCTGATAAAAACTGATAAATACACAAGAACTACCTAAAGCAGTATGATGAAGCAAAAATGACATCAAATACAATCTGTAAGTAGTACTGTATGATCCCTAACTAAAGGCTCTTTCACATTTTTTACATTGTCTGGACATATTTATGATCAAAATGTTACTGATACACTAACTTTCCACATTGCTCTATGTGATTTATGCATTTCACTATGAATAACCCCAAGGAATTTCTTTTTCATTTTTTTATTTTTTTTTTTAAGGCAAGCTTCTGGTACAATATAGGAAGAATTTATCCCTGCTGTTTAATTCAGGCAGATCATTTTACTTCTTCTGGAGTCCAGCATTTTTGACACCGCAGATCCTCACACCTTGCTTGACTAGCTCAAAATGTGTGTCATGCTGACAGGCAGTTTATCAAAATGGGTGCTGTGCTTCCATGCCAGATGCTATTTTTATTGCAGTTGCATGTATCTGATAGATGCAATAGCTTTTCTTAGGGGATGCAATTCACCTCATTTACTTTTTATAATGTATGGATCGTTGTGCAGGCAAGGTTTTCATATCCACAAGGCTTCTTGTTCCTGAAAGCTGATGATGACCAGATCTCTTCACGACTTCAATCTATAACC
The DNA here is from genome assembly GCF_019232065.1 of Centrocercus urophasianus. Lineage (NCBI taxonomy): Eukaryota > Metazoa > Chordata > Aves > Galliformes > Phasianidae > Centrocercus > Centrocercus urophasianus. The sequence goes on from NW_024884722.1 coordinate 7,359,468, forward strand.
ATTTCAAATACTCAAAAGCACAGTACAAGTCTACTAGAATCAAAACACAACACAGCAACAGAAGTGTTTGGCTTTCTTTTCTGACTTCTGAATTATACACGTCGGTACTCTCAAACATCCTTCTCCTCTACACATTCACAGAGCTGACCTACTCTGACCTACAGAGAGACAACTGCTGGCTTCCTGCCGTCTTGCCTGTGCATTTATTTGTATGTCTAAATGACTCTTGTCCTGTCTGTAAGCTGGAAATTTGCCACTATCACAACTAACAGTCATTCTGTAGATAGCTGCATGTGCAAAACTGAACAGAATTGTGCAAACCTCCAAAAAATTGGTACTACTGCATCTACTCCAGCTGGTGTTACAGGGAGGGTAATCTAGACCCTCAGGGATCGTTTTCACTAGCAAAGAAAGTTATCTTCCTCATTGAAAATAAAAACGTTGACTTGATTAATTTAAGTCCAGAATTCAGCGAAGGCAAAGAAACATGAAGCGACCTCCTTTTCACCCCCCTGAGCCTTCACTTTGCTTCTGCTCAGAAAGATGAGGTCATGCAGGCTGGCTAGATGCAGAAAGAAACACAGAGCAGGAAAATTCACTTTTTTTAAACTCTTTTACACTAATCTGGATCTGACGTGTCTTTTTCAGGACAAGGATCCTGTCAGATCATATTTCATTTGTTTGCCCTTGGCAGCTATTCAGTTATTATTTCAATATAACGAAAGAGGAAAAAAAGAACAAAACAAAAACTGTAAAGTGCAGATGGAAAAAGATACCTTCTAGAAATTTTCCATGGAATGGTAACAGTTTTTCCTGACTATAGGAAAACATTATGAGTGATACAGCATCTCATCTTACACAATGACTGAAATTCAAATAGGGCAGAAAGGAGATATAAAGCATTTTATTTGCTGAAAAAATGTACATGCTTTCTGAATGCATACACTAGAAAATGAAAACTGAACCTGAGATGTTAATACTTGTGAGTTTCTAAGATACTGTCTAAGCCTCTTCCATTACCATTAGGATATTCTTGTCTTACTCATCAATTTAAATGACATTTCAATCACAACACTGGTCAAGAAAACATCTGGTACACAAAAAGGTGCCTAGTGACAATAATACCATGCTTCATATAGAAGAAGCTTTTGTTCTGGTTTTCAGAAGAGAATACACATCTCTATAACATCCTGCAACCTACCTGCAACATGGATATGGGATTTTATATAATAATTTCATGTTGTAACAGACCACTGAATTATGGGAACCCACTTGACTTTATGGAGACTAAGCCATTTAGTAGTGATGAAAGCAACAAAAATGGAATTTATAACCTGCTTTTTCTTACCTGATCGAGAATCCTGCCCATTCTGTCAAAGAGGACTTTTAAGAAGTGGCCTTCAAAAAAGGACGCTTCTAAATTGCACTTTTCCAAAGACCTGGGAGATCCAGGCCACTCCCACCGTAAGCAGATGAGACAGTAATCCCGGAACTAGGAAAAAGCAGTGAGGAAAACACTCAAAACCTCTATGCACATTGTTTCATTTCCTTATAACAGTATCTAAGCCTTAAAACCATAATCTGTAGTTACACGAGAAATCTAAGTCCAAAAAGAATATTCATTCTAAAACAAACATTATCAGTTTTTATACAGGCACTTCATTTGCTTCTCGACATTCATGCTGCCAGGTTAGTTTCAGAAACAAAAAGCTAGAGCTTCCCAAAATCATCTGAGACCAAACAACGTAAGGCTGCAAATACACATTTTGATTATCATGCACAGCTTAATAATCTGTGTTTGATTATTATGCACAGCTTATCTCAACATCCAACCCAGACTGCTCGCCAGTTCCCAGGACAGGGAAGGCACGTGGATGTGCAGGTGATACAAACTCATCGTACTGCAGGGCTTTCTCTTCCCTCTGTTTCCTACCACCCTCAGCAGTCTTTCCCAGTTGCCTATCGGCTTCTGCCTCTGATTTGCTGGGAGCTGCCTGGTGTCTCACTCTCTTGGAATTATACCTTGAAAGGAGCACCAAATATGAACCAAATTAAGGAAAGGACGAAAGGAAACAGTAGCAAAAGTGAGGCAAAACAGACTTCACTGCGTGCAGCTTACATACTTGCACAGGCCTCCAGGAATAGACGTAGGGAAGCAGAAAGGCTATTCGGATGTAGTAACAGCAATAGGCAGTGCTATTCTTAGGGGAGAAATATTTTAAGAGTAGCCATATCACTGTCAGGAAGTGACAGAAACCAATTCTTTTCTCTAATAACTCCCAGAATACTCTTTTTCCCAAGGCAAAAAAGAAGTACAAGGATGATATGTATTTTCTGGCATCTAAGAATAGAACATGGGGGAATTCTACCTCAACCTTTCTTTCCTTGTTCTCTATTTTCTATTCCCTTTCTTTTCAGTAGACACTACAGATAAAACAATACAATAAATACAGAAATCCAAGCTTCTCATCCTAAACTGCTGATATCACAATTCAGAGACCACGGAGTTTTTAAAGAACCTACAAAATACAGCCCTCGGTTACTTTCCTGCACACAACTTTTTCTATTATACAAGAGTCACAGGGCTTCAGTAAGAAAGCAGAAAATAAACAGTGACCTCTGACCGAGGACACTTCAGACTACATTTGTGAAAACAAAAGCTGTATTTATTTCAAATTAGTAAATCATAAAGATTTCCCTTCCTACCAGAACTATCAACTGGAAACCTGAACGCCTCAGGCTGTGCATTCCCTATGATGTGCCTTTATTTTTGAAGTCCCAGACTGCATAATTCCTATGCAGCATTTTAATTTCCCTTTAGTCCTTTCAAACAGCTTGGCAGGCAATTCTCCAAGAGAATGCAGATAAATGCAAAAGCAAATTAAGAACCTATCTGCAGTTCAGATTTTCTCTCAGTGTATTTGTTATATGAATATTAATGCATTTAATGCCATCCGTTATTCCCACTAGAGTAATACAAGGTGGATTCACAATCAAAAGGAATCTCTAAAGCTGAGATTTCATTAGAAAATAAAAACTGAATTTTCCCATCTTCCATTACTAAAAGATGCATGTAGTAGGACTATTTATAGAACCTTCTGTATACCCACATCAGCATTTCAAATTCTCAAGGAATGAGGAAGACTTACCTGTCTGTGGGCATCTCTGAGGTAAGTATCATAACCCGTACCCTCCACGTGGTATGAGGACTTAGCTTCATCGGGTACAAGACAGAGAAAACTGAAGAGACAAAGGAATGTTAATGAATACCTATAATCCACAGTGCACAAGATCAATACCTTTTCATCATCTGTAATAGTGTACACAATGCTGAACTGTCTGGCCAATTAATCCAACTGCAACTTTGTGTGATGCACAGAGAATATAGTATCTATTCAAGTATTCTAACTATTTATAAAAAGACACAGACTTCAGAACTTTTCTATGTAACACCAGCACATTCTGAAAATGAGCAGACAGAATGGGCATGAAAAGGAATAGTCATAACTAGGTCAGGTGTTTGCTAAAGGTCAATCTCCATATCACCAGAGCATGTGGAAAATTCACTGGGGAATAAATGAAGGAGAACTACAGTTCAAATTTCTTAGCCTACTGCACAGGCAGTTCTATTTCCCATAGTTTGTTGTGGCAGTAAGTATCTACAAATGTACAGGAAAATTTGCATACCCTTATCAGGGTACATTTACCATACATCATTATTAAGTCACCAATATCTGGCCCAAGTAACTTCAGGAAATTCTGAATCTTATTAAAGAGGGGATGTCATTAAAGCCTTTTTAAAAAAAAAAAACAATTACAATTTCCAGACAGTGAAATACACTCAGTTTTTGGACCCTTTTTCCTAAAGCTCTGCTTTCTCTATACACTAAGAACTTCTGGAGATTCCTGGAAGATCTCTATGCAGAAATATGTAATAGCTGAATTTTCATATAGGGTTCATCTTATTTGAAAAAACAAATCTGAAAGACACTGGAAATCCTGAAACATTTCTATTCACTGATGGATTCAGGAAATTGTTTTCATCTTCCTTCCAAATCATTTCCACTGGAAACTATATACAGCAGTACTGGAGGAAAGAAGGCAAGCAGCAACTACTTCACTGTGTGCTGCCTGTCCTTGGGCTGTTTGCTGCCTTTGGCTAACACCTTTAATTATTTCTGGATACGCAGATAGGACAGCACTGAAATACCAGTGCTGCTTTGCTAAAGTGTATTAACAGAGCAAACTGCATTTGTCCTAATATTAGTTGCTAATAGAATTACCATCACTAAGATGCTTAGAAGAGAACCTGTCCTCTTTGTGATATCCAATTTGCAGTATGTTTAGCATGCACAAAGGTATGTTACAGGTGACAGATGCCCCCTGGTTTTCAGGGAACAGAAGGTTATTTCTAGCACAGCAATCATTTCCTTTTATGTAAGTGTTTAAGGAACTTTGGAAAAGGGGAGGTTTTTTTCCCTTTTTTTTTTTTTTGAGAACAGAAAGCACTACATTAATGAGGCTTTTATTCAGAATTCAGATATTCAGCTGGACCATTAGCTGTAAAGCTTATCTATTCTTCAAGTTTATGCTGAATTATTTGTACTTGTTGCAAAGCTCTAATCTTTTGGGAGTAGTTTTCTGATAAAGTGCCACAATTTTCTTCTGTGGAGTCATTTTACCAGCTGGCACAGAACAACACCCATTACAGAGTACATTTGGTATGCACAGTGTGTGCAGACACCCACACATTCAGACAATTCCTTCAGCGTTTGTTTCAAACTTACCTATTTACAATTTTATGAACTTCAGTCTTCCCATCATTTTTTGGATGTTCTGGACTGACAGGTGGAGAAACACTGAGCCACTCCTGAGCCCCAGTGCTATCTGGAGACAGATCAGTAAACAGTGGATCTTCCTCCAGGTCTCTGTGAGATTATATTAGACAAAAACAATCATTTGCAGAATGTTATGGAAGGCAAGAAATTCTCTGGACTAAAAGGCATGCTTTCTGTTTTTCATCTCTGAACAGCTACAAGATTGTCCAGAATGCTGCCATATGCACAGCTTTTTATCATGTTAACGTGCAGAAATGCCAACCTTTACACATATCCAGCAAAATTTGTTTTGTTTTACTGGTACAAAATCAGTGCATTAAATCTCAAACTCTGTAGACATATTTTTCATTTAAGAGATGCTTACACTCTGGGAAATCATCAGGCTATTTTAGATGACTCAGAAAGATCTAAATTAAGATGCTAGAATAGCTGGATGTGACTAGTCCTTATCCCTCCTCCATTGGGTAAAAAAAAAATAAATCACAACAGTTAGCTGTAGTATTTAAAAAAAAATACTTAAAGCATCTCCCAATTTTTTTTTCCATCCAAAAACGGCTAAAGAACATAAATGTAAGCAGGACACCTAAATGACTGACAGACTTTAGGAGTAACCTTACTGAATATAGTATGAATTTGCATGAGCTTAAGCTAAGTAGATGCCTAAGTAAATTGCTAAATGAAAATCTTGTTGCGCCTAGTGCACAAAAGAAGCTTTTGAGAATTTCAGCTTTTCTGATACCCTTCCAACAAATCACATCAGTTGGTGATGTAGCAATTTGTGCATCACCTCACATACGCTCACTGTAGTTACAGCTGAAAACACAGAACACACAATGTGCTCACTGTGCTCACTTTTCCTTCAATTACTAAAACCCCTGGTTTTAAAAAGAAGGATCCAATTCAACTGTGCAAAAACATCTTAAAGAAACTTACATTGCTCCTGCAATCTGCCCATTCTCTACCACATCTTTATCTTCTTGACACAGTGGCTTATATTCTGTGTAATTTCTTTCTTCTAAATTTCTCAGAACCAAGTTATAGAGAATGTGCTCGTGAGGCTTTTGCAGAAGGTGCTCAAACATTCGTAGAGTCATTATGCTGATCTGCAATGTAAAAAGCAAAAATTCTACAAAGTGATTCATCACTGTCCTAACTGCAGTTTGTCTTCCACTGTTTGTATACAAAACATCACAATTACTTATTTATACTGTGAAAGCAATAAAAATTACAATAAAAAAGGGGAAAAAAAAAAAAAGGAAATCATCATGAAATCATCATGCTGAATGTCTGTGAGTGGACTCTCCATCCCTGTTTATACATCTGACAAACAATATGTGCATGTATTTTTTTTCCTATAAAACAAAAACTTCTAAAATATGCCAAAGAAATAAAATAAAAAACATCCGAAGAACAACTTAGCTTTCTGTGTATTATAACCAGATCCACACCAGAGGACAGTTGTCTCTGTACAAGTGAGGAAAAATAAATAAATAAAGAAGCAGTTCCTAAAGAATAATTTGATTGAAATGAATTTTTTTATTAAGGTCTTCTGTGTGTAAACTGCTTAAAGTTACTCCATTATTTTTTAATTGGCACCATGTTTATTCTCTGACCACGGGTAGTTCACACAAAAAATAGTTTGTTTTTAGTCATACTTTATGTGTTAATACGACAGAACTGACACAGCACAGAAAATAACAATGATGCAACATATAATAAAATATAAATTAAAATGCAATTACAGAAAACAATTTTGGGCAATCTTACAGATGAGCAAGCCCAAATAGATATGCATTGGAGACAAGCTAATAATCATTATTAACTGTTGCAATGTGCTAGCTAGAAGAAATAGCTGGGCCTTCCCTTTCTGAAGGGAATTTACAGGAGTGGCAGCCAGAATTTTTCCTCACCAAAGCTGGCTGACATAAATACAAAAAAACCTCATGGCATTTCTACAAGCTCTGTGCAGGACAGAGCTGGCCAGCACACGTTATTATATCAATACTACTTCTTACCTCATCAGAAATATGATCACAGTGTTCGATTAACCTGTGTCGCAATGGATGTCTGTTGATGTTTGGCAAAGTTTCTGGCTCTCTCTGTTCTCCAAGTACAAAATAAACTAATTCCTGCAGTAGGACATCTGAAGTTACTTGACGAACAATGCGATGCAATAACGCAGTTGATGTGAGGATTCCAATTTCTGAGCTGAACAACAAATTTAGTGTCAGATACGCACTGGATTTCAGCTGATAAAAAGAAATCAGCTTGACTTAGATTTTGCTCTGTTGTGTTTTGTAGGATGCTACTCACGTTTGCATCAGCTGGGGTTCCATAACATCAACGAAAAATCGTTCCCGCACAGCTTTTGCCATAGCAACAGCAGCAATCTGAAACAAAATACAGGATGGCATGTCTTAAACTCAAAAGCTAAGAAACAACTGGAACTCTTTATTTGCTGAATATAGTTGTATCATCTGTAAACATTTCAAACCTTTTGTGCTTCTTTGATGAGTTGATCACAGTAGTCAAACCATGAAAGAAATGATATCAACGCTCTTTTCCCTGGAAAAGCAGATGCATCTTCTTTGTGGCTGTAGGAATCCAAACTAGAGCATGAATGGAAAATATTTATTTAGTCTACAAGCACTTAAAGAACATTGGACTCTATTGTCATTGAACTTAATAGCATCATTAACGATGTACTAACAATGAAATGAACATTAAAATAGTCTTGCCTGTCTCTACCAATCTGGAAGTGCTACCATTACATAGAAAGGCATTTTAAAGGATACACTGTATGTCCAGCAAAAAAGTCTGAGTGGAAATACCAAGGTTAAGGATTTCTTAAATCAGCAGGGACTATTGATCACCCAGTCTGCTCTCCCAGGGAACACAGCCCACTAACATCACTAACTCCTGTTGTCAGAGTCCATAAAATGAAGGCAATTGTTCTTCTCTATTCTGTAAGTGACCTCAATCAAAACCACCAAAATGACACAGCCTATACCTGAACTAGGTGGTATCCTGAGGAAAAAAAAAAGTATGTATTACATTTAAAAGCTGTAAGGCATAACCAATTCACTGTGTTCTTTGGTTAAGCAGTTTGATAATTACTTATCCCAATATTCAAAGTTGTCATTTTTTTCTTCAAACTTCGAATTTCAACCAAAATATTCTTTTGCAAAATCCCACTTTTTGTCTGTGTACTAACAGACCATGAGTAATTCCTAACAATGAAGGCAGAGTGGGGACAAGCACTAAAATGTATTGAGAATATGACAAGCAGTTAAGCTAACAGCACGTATCTTTTCCTTCAAATTGTTATGCAGTAACTTTTTCCGTCTTCTTTTTCACCATAAAGAGTTTACAACAAGAGCATGCTATCAAATTTACTCCTCCTGACCTCTGCTGCACCATACAGGGCTCACCATGTACAGTGAAAAGTTTGACTATGTTTCTTAAATACTTGACATCTGAACAGGAAAATTATCTGTACCCAAGACTCCAGAAATACCACTATAAATAGCCAGTGTAATTCAGTGGAAAACTTTATCCCCTGAGGGATCTTTGCAATGGACTGGCAGCCAAATCTAGTCCTATGGCAGAAATAATGAGTACACTGCACATCTAAGGTGTTCCTGCTGTACCAAAGACAGTACCTAAACTCTGCTCCTTAGACTAGCATGGGGGTGTAAACAATTTATACCTTTTACGTAATTAGCTACAGCAAATGAGCATCAGGAAGGGGTGTAAAGTCACCTCAGGTATTAAATACAAAAAGAAAATTCTTACCCCCAGTTAATTGCTTCCACTGTTTCAATGTCTAAGGGATCCAATGACTGAGGCAGGGCTCTGTAGAGGCTGGCCAGCCTGTCTGTCAGCAATTCACATAAACAAGTGCTTTGAGTCAGGCACTTGGCAGCCGCAGGTTCTGGCAAGCTCACCAAAAGCATGAGCCCTTCACAAGCCTTCACAGCTATCCGGCCATCCTGGCAGAAAAGCATGGAAGAATTAATCAGGCAGTGAATGAGTATCACTTGAAATCCAGAAGCAAACACCTCCCAAACAACAATCTCTCCATTCCCCCCCAGTTAATGAAAACATTTCTTTATTTCTTTTTCAGTCATTAACATTTATTTATCGTGAATTTCTAGTAAAAGGGAATAATCAATTTACAAAAGACAGTCACAAAAATCTTTGAATTACTGTTTATATTTAAAGTACAGACCACACACATATGCAACTTCATTCCCTCTACCAATTTCACACCACATCCAAACGACTTCATTTAATCGCATCGCACAAAATAAAATCACTCACTGGACTTTTGGTGAGATTAAGTAGAGAATTCACCAAATTATAGTCTTGATTTGGACAAACAGTGGAGGACTCAGGTGATGATGTGACATTTAGTTCATCCAGACTGAAAGACAGATCATCTGCCTGCTGAGGAAGCTCATCTTCCTTTTCCATGTGCTCCGCTCCAGCAGCGCCTGGCGTTTCTTCAGGCTGCATGGGCTGCCCCGTGTCTGGTGCCAACGAGTCCTGGCCTTTCAGCATGTCTTCTGTGATTAGGTTTGTTGATTCTTTGGAAGCCATTGCTTTCAACTTACTCTGCAAAGCATTTTGTGGGAATTAAAAAGCTGAAATTGCGGTTCATCCTAAAGCACAAACCTACTCCATTTTTTTTACATCAGCGTTTAAGTAGTACTTTGCAAGGCTGGATACAGTAACCACAGAGAACGTAAAGCTTTGCAACAGCAGGTGAATCTTTAAATCTACAACATTTTTCAGTCCACTTAAGTTTCTGCTAAGGCCTTTCATTTTGAGGCTTTCTTGCTTTGCCCACTCAGTGACATTTATCTGATTTCATTTTTATTTTTCATTTCATTATACTGTTTCATTTACTTTATGAGGGCACCTTTTGACATTAGCACACACTACAGAATTTCCACCTGGAGAGGAACTCACTCTAAACTTCTTGAGATAACACCTTCAGTGAGAATGGGGAAAAAAAACCCCACCAAACACTTTATAACAGCAAAGTACTCCCAAATTGAAGAAAATGTTTAAAAGATAAAATGGACAGAAGATACTGTAAGCTAGCACTGGGGGCACCAGGTACTGTAACAGATCACAGTGAACCCTGCTAGATGCTGTAAACTATCTCTACTTAGCATGATGCTATAAATTCATCTCCCGCACTAACAGAGGCATTTAAATTTGTGCTTTGAGAGGCGAGGAAGAAACTCACACCATGGCAAAAAATTCAGTGCTCCTCTGTCAAAAGCACAGTGAAGAATGCTTTATCAGAACTATAAACAAGACTTCAGCACAGGACAATTTTTCAAGTCAGCAGTGAGTTTATTAATTCAAAGGGTTTCTCTCCTCTAGGATAAAGCCAAAATTATTACGAATACATCTCAAGCATTAACAATTTTAAAGAGTAACCATTTGGGGTTAATGGTGTTTAGTGCATACAAACCAGCAGGGACAGGCAGCAAACTACAGCATTACTGTGAATGCTTGTTCACTTGATGTGCGTTCTGCATGCAGAATTTGTACTGAACGGTATGACAGACTCATATAACCACATCCCTGGAGAGGCAACCCGGTGGTAAAAGCAGCACACTGCATGCTATAAAAAAAGTAGGATGTGATTCTATGATTTTTGACTACAGAAGAAAAATGACTCCTTCAACAGATTTTGTAACAATGTGAAAAGCACCAGGCGGCAAAGCACCCAGAATGGGTTTCTCTGAGCCACGTTAGTGTATCACTGCATCTTCTAAACTCCTCTAACATCTCCCACATAAGTTATCAATCCATGGGACTACCTGGATGAGAACTACAATCCTTGCACATCAAGCAGAGCTGGAGCCTGAAACTGCATTTTAAATCCTGGATTATATGGTACTGTTCGCACTTCTCAAGTAGTACTCAGGGCTTTCAAAGATTAGATACTGTTTTGTAAAGTATTTACTTTATCTTACAGCAACCTATTACTTCAGGCACTGATGCGAGACCTAACACACACAAAATGTATAAATGCCCCCAGAAATTTGTCTGTAGCTCATTACTTTTGCATTGGCAAATAATACAAAGCAGTCTGTACATCCAACAACACATCAGCAGAGCTTTTGCACGTATTTAAGCTTCCTGTTTTCTAATCATGCAATTCTGCAGCTTAGCTGCTCACCTGCCTCCTGCAAAGGTGCAAAACAGGATCCTGAATGACCTAATAGAAAAGGTTACATAAAACATACACTCAGTGTTTTCTAGATAAAGTACTCCTCCAAGTGAACTCAGTATCAGCAGAGAGCAGACACTACACAAATAGACTTCTGTGTTTTCCTAATACGTAACTACTGAGTTCCAATACCTGTGGTGAGTGATACTGTGTGACTCTTCAACTTCAGACTTAAAAAGAATTCTGTGGAAAAACCAGGTGATAGCATAGCTAATATGAATGCCCACTCAATTTACAGCAAAAAATATAAACCTGGCCATTTGTAGTAATGAAAGTAGAAGTGAATAGAGAAAGTATTTTTCATTTTACAAAGTGAAGGTGCAGCTTTTTAATAGATATTATATTAAAACAGCTTGAAAACAGAAAAGCAAGTTTCCCACAGTACAGAACAATCAGTTGCAAGGTGAGATGAGATGGGCCAACTTAGGAGGAAAGGGAAAAAACATGATTTAACATGTTTAGCATATAATAACGATTCAGATAAAGAAGGTAAGTCAAATATTCCTATGTATGTCCTCTTTAAATAAGAACAGGAAAAACAGTTTAAAGAATGGAAGGCATTAAAGCAAAAAAGTAAAAAATTACCACATGGATTTTAAAGGCTTTAAAGCGAGGAATGCACCTCTTATTTCCACAACAAAAGTAACTTTCAAAGAAATATCTAAAGTGTATTTAAAAGTATCTTTAAAGAGATACTGTTACACCAAATAGCCTTGTCAGTTAAGCAAGATAGGTGAAAGATCTTATTACATTATAAACAGCTTTCTAACAGTGAGGTATTTGATATGGAATCATAAAAGGAAAAGTCTAGGCCTACGGATACTCCTTTTCTTTAAGGTCATGAATGACTACAGGGGCTCATCAGAAAAAATTACAGAAGGAAGTAAAACTTACTGACATACAGGCAGACTGTTTTGGAGAGATGTATCTGCTTTTCAGCTTAAATGTTAGAGATCTGAGAGTTAAATGCCACACAGAGTTCTGTAACTTTACCCTTTCATGCATTTGAAGGTCAGAAGCAGATACCAAGTCACTATAGCACCTCTAAGAGGCACAGACAGGAACAACCAGAACATCCTCTTCTAACAGAGGGCAACTCTGCAACCCAAAAGCTTATCTGGAAAAAACTATGAAAAGTGAGGAAAGACATCTGCCTTTGGCTACAACGTTCAGAATAATTCTGTAAAGGAAGCAAGAGTGACAAGGAACGTCCCTCAGCTTGCCTGAACTTCATACTCAGCATTTTGAGAAACTGGAATCTCTTTGAAATTAGGAATCACCTGGTTTTCCATGCCAAGATTTTTAAGATTATAATCTTGCTGTATTAAAAAAAAAAAAAAACAAACAACTGATGTCTGATAAAATATTTGTAGTTTCTATGATTGCCATTCCCTGGATTTGACTTCAGGGCAATTATTTGAGCAGAGAAGTTATTCAAAGGGTTTTAATTCTTCTTTTAAACCATACAATTTACACATATCACATCAAAAAACATCCTGGTTTAGACTTCTACCATATTCTGCATGTAATGTATACAGTAGTTTTCTTCTAAATGCCTCCAATATTGAAACATGGAATCTTCAGCCCTTATACAATTTTTACTACTGTGGATACGAGGGCAATTGAGATAGCTTAATTAAGTAAAAAACTCAAGATGGATTCTACTAATTGACTTATAAGCGATATTCGTATACTTAATGGGAAAGAACAGATATTTGCTGTTTATCAGCCTCTGTTGCTAGAGATTGTTGGGGAAAACTTGTAAAGTATTCCTGAAGTATAGCAAATCTACATCTTTTCAGCTATGTATCACACACTTAATAGATACTGTGCCCTTCCAGCAAACATCAAAGTGGGAGAATGAAGAACTTATAAATATACTTTAATAAATTAAACTTATATATGTTCTTTCTAAATGGGAATGGAGAGTCTCTATAAATTCTTTGTCCTCCCACCCTGGTTTCATCAATGCTATGTGTTAAGTTCCAAGATGAGAGTAAAGATATTTGGCTTTCTTACAGATGGAATATAATGCCATATTGTAGATTGTGAGCTGGCACTGCAGCTAGACCATATGTGTCACTATCAAATGAGAGCCCAAGCCCACAGAACACTAAGCAATCTGCAAGGTTCCAGCGACCCATGCAATCTGCACCATAGCCTTCACTGGGCTGATGACAAAATAACAAGGAAGCTCAAGGCCTCCTCATGATGCTCTACATTACAATCCCTATTAATCCCAGGGTTAACAAAATTTGATTTTGTAATTTGGAGAGTGCCCTCTAAAGGCTCAAAGGGAAAGAACATCAAGCAGCTACATGGGAATCCTGAATGAAATTTGAGGTAAAAATTATGGGACATATTGAGTCTCTAGAAGTGAAGGAAAAGACTTTTAATATCACAGAAAAAAAGCAATCACACACCGAACAAAAACTAAGCTATGAAGTCCAACATGCTACCTCCTGTTCTCTACAGATTTTGTCCATGACCCACTCTTACATAAAAACATGTGGAAAAAGTCAGATTTGTTTTACTCACCTCAAGGAAAAAGTTGACCAGGTATGGATCCTGCTTCAGTTTTGCACATACTATACAGAGAAACTGAATTTCTTCATTCTCTGTTGGTGTTGCCAGAACTTCACCACACAGCCTGATCAATTTCTGTCACATACAGAAAAATGAGCAATTAAGACAGGAAGGAAGTTACAGCTTTCTTCAGGAGTTGTGGATGAGATTCTTTACCATTCACATACTATGATGGTGTGTGATTACTGAATTGAATGTTTGCTCTGAATTTAAGACTGTTGTGAAGATTTCTTTATTATTTATGACTTGTACTACAGCTGCAGTTCAAGAATCTAACTGGCAGTATGTTAAAACTGATCCTATACTTAAGCAGTAGTTTAACTTACTTGAGAATAAAAAAAACATAAAGATATCATTTGCTAAAACAGAGTAAGAGAAATTTGCCATGCAAAAACACAGTTTACTTAAAAATCTGAACAGTACCTGCACTGGCCTATGCACATTGATGTGGGGAAGAAGAGGCTGCCGTATTCTTCCAAGAAGTTTTGTATAAAAAGCCAAAACTTGCTGTTTCATTCCTGGAGGACACTGGAACAAAAACAGATGAACACTAACAGTAAAGTAACAAGTGTGGAGAGAAACACGTTTCTCACTGTCATTTGGAACCACTAAGATCAAACAGGAATCATTTATCCATACTTTCAATTAATGGCTGTAGTGCAGATTTCCACAATCTTTCCAGGAAATATCCCCATCAAAAATAATCCCCAGGAAAATAAACTCTGAATTAATTGCCTAACAGTCAGATTTCTTTTAGGATATTGTGCCACAAAACCCAGCAATTCAATGAGTCAGTACGTACGAATACACGCTAATAAAATACAAACATCTGAAGTGTCCACCAAAGGTTTTTTAAATCAATGAGCCATTCACCCTAGGCAGATAACGCGTTTATAAATGCACAGATGTTCCAGGACAAGAAAAAGCTGTTGCTTTCCCTGAGATTCAGCAGAATATAAATCGTAAGTGCCTATGGAACACCTATGCCCATGTTCTACTGCCTCCCATACACAATGTCACATGAAAGTACTTTCCTCTCTCCATCAGAAGTGATGGCACATGGCCCTGCACGTACCTCTGTTTCTGGCTAAATCCTCCCAATTCTCACGTCCTAACACAATATAAGAAAAGCTGTTACTTCTATACATTAATTTTAATCTGCATAATTTCCCTGACCTGGTTCATTACGCACACCCTTAACAACAGTTCTGCTAATAGAAATTAGTGAACAGAGTGTGTGGCAGCAGCCAAGAAGAAGCCTAACCTGCTACTCCTGCCAAGGTAATTATCCCTAGGTTATCAAACCCTAATTATCACTTAGTTGTCAAGCAATTTGTTACAGAGAATGACAAGTTTTGAACCATCAGGGCACATCAACAGCAACACAGTAAGCCTAAGTGAGTGCTGTGGAAGAGTATTATTCTCCTAACAGACCTTTGAAACATCCTGCAAGCACCAAAATGTGTGTTTCAGATGTATCAACCCACAAGTGGCAAAGCATAAAGACAAGCTGTACAAGAATTGCTTGTACAGGCTTATCTAAAGGAGTGCAAAATTACTTCTCTCAACTCTTAGCAACATGCTACAAATTACTTGCTTCACGTAAATCTAGATTTCTTCTTGATTTGTTGTGAAGTTTGTAACTACTAAAGAAGTCATATTTCTGAGCAATTTTGTATTTTCACCACATCGGTATCAGGCATCATAGCTTGGCTAAAGCACAGGAGGTGCAATAACACTAATTGTAGAGATTTGGTTCTACAGAAGCAAGAAATATCCTAAGTTCAGAGAGTTAGTAACTTATATTGTCTATGTACATAAAATTAAGTAGATTAAAAACTCCTGAGGATGTGTAAAAGGTTAAGTGAAAATGAAACCACAGAGAGCTCTATTCATCCTTCCTTCAGGACACACCACGCTTTTCTAACTGCATCTGCAGTTCAGTACAATGGCTGCTAAGTTAATACACCCTGTGATTCATGCAATCCCATGAATTTCAGCTCCTAAGTGTGCCAAGAAAGACATCAGCAAAAATGCACCAAGACCATGAAGTTAATTTTACGTGCCACACAGCACATGTGAGAATGACCAGACAACACCGACATAGGCTGGAATCGTGTCAAAGATTCAGATGCACAAGCTGTCTCGGGATCAGCTTAAGTCAATGGTACTTAATGTAATGTAATGGTAACTCAATGACATGGAGTCCATCTGAGCAGTAACTACTCACATTCACAAAATGGAAACATGGTATGTTATTTAACATAGCACTTTTCACCCAAGAATCTCCCAGCACTAACCAGAGGGGTGGAAAACGCTGTCTTGTGGATGTCCTACTTCTAGTGCTTTCCTACTTCTAGTTTCAGTCAGTATCAGAGTCCTGATTAATAAATCTGTGTTCTGCCTTAGTCAGCAGCTTACTGGTTGGTTCACTTTGATCACACTTGTGAAAGACTATTTATTATCTGAGATACATTGATAACGTAAGCAAAGAGCTATTTACTTCATCCTGTAGCATCCCACACTACCATCTACTCCAGATTTTCACTCCCTATCACAGCCACAGCCCATACAAAAGATAATCTGCTCTGCAGAGTAGTACATACATCAGCTTTTCCTAGCGTGTAAAGTGTCTCCAAAATCTTGTGATGTAGCAAATACTCCATACACGGCCCCGTTTCACCTGATTCCCTCTCATTTTCTTCTTGAACTAGAATATCCAGCATCTGTTCCAGGTGAGAAGGAATGTTGGTATCAGTCACAGGTGCTTTGTCATCTAAATAAGAAAAAATACAATCAAAAATGACAACTATTGGTCTTATTTTTCTTCAGTCCAGTCCCAAATTTAAGATTTAAAAATAAGATAACTCATTTGAGGAATATTTTATATGAAAGACACAAAAACAGACAGTAGGAAGCTATCACACAATTTATATATGCATATATACAATCTAAATGATAGATATACACGTTTAAAACATATATGAACACCTACTGGACCAAATTTTGAAAACAAAGTGGAGGTTCTGGATGTTCAGTTTTAAGAAATCTTACCTAAACAGCAAAAAACTGCAGAGCCCTGAAAAATGAAGTTGTTTGTTGTTTTTGTTTGTTTGTTTGTTTTTTAACCATTTCTTAAAATGAGTTTTCAGACCCATATCTGAAAATGTAAACTGAAATATACATTAGGCAGGTATTTAACCTTGCATTGGGATAATGGTGAAATGGCAGATTTCAAAACATGCATTAACCACACAGTAAAGAAAACTTTTGCAGCCAGAAACCAAACTTAGTAAGAGTGAGATACAATTCTCAATCTTTCAGTTAGCATCCATTCTGTCTCAAGAACTTTCTTTGCACAGCATTCTGAAATTGAAAAACAGATCAAATTAACTAGCATCTGACTAGTTCCTTTGCTAACTAGATAAATAAAATGGCTGTTCCAACAATAACAACAACAAAGCCATCCGTGATCTATGCTGTTTATTCTTTATGAAATTTTAGGTTTGGTTCTTACACTTTCTGCATTAAGATAGCATTCTGTTCAATTTTACAAAGGAAAGGGTAAGATACTGATCAAGTAGTGAAGTCATGAAACATTGGATTTATGTCACTGGCAGTGGGAGATGGCATTAACATGCAGTAGAGCACATCCATATGTGTACAGATTTTGCTTTTTTTTCAGCTAAATTCTCCTTGAACAAATAGCCCTCTAGGGAAATAGCTACTACTTTTTATGTGATCATCTAAAAATAACTGCCAGTTGCATGCAAATGGTAACAAGAACACAAGGGAAAACTGCCACATCAGAGTGATTTTGGTCTCTACCACAACCTCTAATTATCCTACTGTTTACTGCAGTTTCTTAGGGATAATTCTGCTTCCACAGAAGAGCACAGAAATTTATCCACTGACTGAAAACTTATTTTTCACAAGTCTTTTGAAAGACTGTGGGATAGTTCAGCTTTTATTCTATACTACATAATCGTATCAGTTCTCCTCTACCACTCTCATTTCCACCTTGGGAAAGATCACATGGCATTCTGATAGATGAGTATTTAGAACAGGGGTCAAATTTCAGTTTGCAGGAGTAAGTATTGGCATAAACAACATCACCTGTCCCAGACAGAAACACAGACTGCATAGCTACTTTAACAGAAATGCAGAATCAATAAGCTTGAGGAAAGCATGGCAGCATTCACCTTTTAAACTACTAAACTAGAATTAAAAATTGAAAATGGATGTGTTGTATATCTGCTGAAGGAATCCAAAGAGAAAGTTAAGAACAAACAACTACAGCCATAATTCCACGAGAATACTGATTCTGTAGAAGAACAGAACTTTTTACATGGGTAAACAGTGACAGGAGAAGGAGAAATAGTTCTAAACTCAGGGGGAAGAGATTACCATCAGATGTCAGGGAAGTTTTTTCACTGAGAGAGTGGTGAGGTGCTGGCACAGGCTGCTCAGGGGGGTTGTAGATGCCCAACGTCAAACAATAAAAAGGTTAAAAGCAGGCACTACATGCCTGTAGCTGTCTGTTTAATTTAAACAGAATACATGAAGGCAGAAATTGGGTCACATATGAAAAGGGACAATTCCCCATGCAACAGTCAGGAAATGACCTTTCTTCCACAGCTGTTTGTGCTCACATTTTTAGGGATAAAAAGAGGTACACAATATCTCTAATTAATAATTATTATTCTTGATATTTTGATGAAATGCACGACTCATTTTCTTAATCTTTTTAACAACACTGAAATTGGGAACTCTAGTTCTCACACAAAGATGTAAAACCAGAGCATTTTTTCTCTTACCTGAAGTCTCTATGTAGTAATGAGTGATTGCCTTCCAGTGGTAAACAAAATCTTCTTGTAATGGAAGGGAAGGTGCAAGCTACGGGGAAAAGAAGAAGAAAAAATAGGTTAGGAATTAAATAAATGCGTTTCTGCAGAGATTCAAGTGAATTTTGGAATCAAACTACTACAGACTAACGGAGACCCATGTCTTACTGACTAGACGTGAACACCACTAACAATCTCAGTGATGTCTCTACAACCAGACAATCTATTCAAGCAACACAAGAAAAGTGGATTTGAGCTATTCAGAACTCAGAATTTTTTTCTACAGTAAAAGTCATGTTTTTTTCTTAAAATCCTCTCTTGATGCCATCTTCCCTTCTTATAAGCTGTCCTTCTTCCCTCCGGTCTCTTAAAAATACTGATTAGCTTCTTCCAATTAGCCCCAGCTTATAGATCTTTTTCCTTTTTACACATCAAACCCACCCTTTGGAATTGAGGCACTGTTCTGTCTCTTAACAAATGTGCTACTTTTTTTTTGAAAAAAAAAAAAAGCTCCTTTTTTTCTGAAGGAATTTATGAGCACAGCTGGCATGCAGGAAAAGGAACATGCTACAGGAGCAAAGCCATGGTGTGGGTTTAGTCTCTTTGAAAAAGCATCCCAACTTTTCTACATCAGTGTTTGCCTTGAATTTAGTGGCGCTTTATACTGCTAAAGACATAAACCTGACTATACAAACCTCACACCAAGTCTTGATAAAAAAAAAGTAGGATACTAATGCTTCCTGACCCTTTGTACACAGGACTTCGAAATGCAAGAAGCAGTGGTGCTCGGTAACTACCTGCACTTGTAACACGTGATGAAATGTGCCCTCACACATGGTAGCAGGCAATCAACTTTACACTGCTTATCCAGCCCCTGATAGTCTGGGGACTGATGAAGTCTTTCGTATTTCCACAGCCAGGCACTGAGAGCAGCACAGCTGTCTCTGCACACCTTGCAGCGCTCAAACCAGTTTGCTTTATTATGAAGTTTACTATGATATTAAAAAGAAACTGAACAAACTGAAGACTGAGCACAAGGCATTTTGTCTCAGACCTCACACGTCATGCTTGCTGCTCTATGCTGAGCAACACAATGATCGTTTCGTGTAATAAAACTATGCCAAAAACTCAACTTAGGGTGATGAGCAGAGACCACTTTTGAGAAATAACAGGCTTTTCAGACCATACTATTTCCAAAGTAAGACACGGTAACATTAAAAATTTATCCTTGTCTGATGCAATTTTCCTTTCCACTTCTTCTAGCTTCATCTGCTTCCAGACGAACTCAGTGCCTCTGAGCAGTGCCAGGAAGAGGCTGCTTTCACTTCCCAGCACTGTCAATAATTTATCCACAGAGAGATCTCAGACATCCTCTCCCTCAACAAACACCTCAAGGGTCAGAACTCAGAGAGAAAGAGGTAGTTCAGGGACAGGTCCTGCCCTATTTAATTGAAGCACTTGGTGATGTCACAGACCAGTGTCAGATTGAGGTGCACACACAAGCCAGCCACAGCACAGCCTGCACATGCAGCACCAGATGCTGGAGGGATCCCTACTGCATATACGTGCCTATTTTCTGCTAACGAGTTTCCATTCTAATACATGCTTGGTTAAAGCATTTTAATCTTCCTACCCCCAAATTGCTCTTCCTACTGATGACGGACCTAGTAAAAACATGCCTTTTACAGCACAGCTATTTCAGGGCATATTTAAGAGAAATGTAACTCTATCAGAGCTATGCATTAACTCAGAGAGAAGTGAGTATATATACACACTGCCAAACAAATGAAAAAGAAAAAAAAATATTTCTTTTCTTAGTTACTCAGATACAAAGATAAGGTAAAGGCAAAAACTACTATCTCACCTCATACACAAAGCCCAGCACTGGAAGCACTGGAAAAATGCAAGCACCCCAACATTTGGCTCATGTGCTTTAGCCTTTCTTGGTGAGGTAAATCTAGAATGAAGTTGTAGGTTCTGATCCACGATGAATTATTTGCTACCAGCTGAGACTGAATATGCTGTAGTTGCCAATCTTAATAATCTCTTTCTAAAGCACAGGTTCTTGCATGTAAGATACTGAAGCTAAACAAAATTCACTGTGAAGACTTTTAATTACTGCTATTTGTTTAATTAGGAGTTATTTTAAAAGTAGTTATTTGTTGCAGTTATATTAATGCAGTTACTCACATTCTTACCAATTTTTAGCTATTGATTCCTAATCCCAGTTAAAAAATCCCCTTCTGTGGAAAAAAACATCTCAAAGGCTGTAGCGTGGGTGTTGTTGGTAATCTAAAAGGCCAGCACTCACTGAGCACTCCCAAAAAGCATGAGAGCAGATGCCCATTAGCTATTCCATCTGGTGCCCAACTCCAGCGGACGAGCTTCCTGGGAGCGACTGAATGAGCGTTCTCATTGAGCAGCTAAACTCAGCACATGCTGCCCTATCGTTCTGGTGACAATACGTTAGTCATGAGCAACCCTTGCAGAGAAAGTGCTGTACTCAGAACTGGGGAGCTTGGACCAGAGCTACAGCCTTCTGGTTACAAAATCTGTCCAAAATACAACTCCACTAAGCTTTCAAAAGTATACAGAATTAGTGGTAACGCAGGAGGAAGCACAATAAAGTCAAGAACAAAGACATCTATAAATATTCAGTATATCACAGAAACTTCTCTGTGCATTTAAAAACCACGACTGTCGTTTTCATGCACACTTGTCAAAAGTACAATTCAACACACACACACACACACAAAACAACAGAAAAAAGTGAAGTTGGTGACATCCCTCAGTATCTTTTGGACAAGTTGGCAAAGATAAGAACACAGTGCATGAAAGAACAACAGCTGCTGGCTGGTCAGAGGGGAGGGAAAGTGAAAGCAGAAGCTGGGACAAAGAGAAGCAAAGGGAAGTGCATGCTCACTTCCCTGACTGAAACACAGAAAACACAGCAGTCATTCGATGTTTTTCTTCCATTTTCCTGCTTTACCATTCTGAATGTTTGCCCTGTGGGAAAATCTGAAAAAAGGCCAATGCTTGAATGTTTGTTTCATTTCTTCAGTTGATGAATGCACAGAATTTGTAACGGTCATTGCTTTCAAATATAAAATTAAGACTGCACACGCTTACAAGCCATGCATTCAATTTTGCCATTACAGTTTGTTAACAATAGCTCAATATTAAAGCAAGCAGCAATGTGAGCTTATTACATCAAGTGGGCTCAAGAAAAATGAATCTTGGTCTGAGTAGTTACGCAGTTAACAATTTTGGAGCAGTAATCCATAGCAAATGACCAAGAAAACCACCAAAATTGTCTTGTTTGATTGTAAACTACAAAATTTGAAACAATTAAAATCATAACGGTTCTGCTCGACGTGCACAGCTCCAACATATCCTCTCAACTTCACTATTAGCACGAAACATCTCTTGAGAGCCCAAATCATAGCAGATGACCGCTGTATTGGCAAGGTATTTGCTTTCTGGAAACACAAATGAAGAACATGAGACAAGAGAAAAAAAGAAGCCTAACTTGCAGCTTTGTTACTGTACACTACAGTTTGTATCTTCCAGAGAATACAGCATTCCTAGAGTAATCTGGGGATAAAAGTGTATCAGTATTATAAAATTAATGGAAAACATCTTGAGGAGGACACATACAGAAACTGCCTGAGATTCAGTAATACTAACCCCATAAAGTAAAAACATTTGTATTCTGCACTGCAGAACAAAGACTGCAGTCTCCTCCACCTCTCTTACCAACAAACCCAACCCTACCTATAGCTGCTGCTGTCAGGACAGTGCCACAATGATGGTTACTCATCCAGATGCTGCACAAAACACCTTAATAAAAAGCAACTGGTCTCACTTATGCCTCATCACAGTCCTGCCATGAAGACAATCAATAAAAGAGCAGTACACTCACAATGAGCAGAAGGCAAATACTCCACGCATATTACACTGCCAACCTTTGGAATGCCTTGTCGTAGTTTGGAGAGATGGCACATTGAGGATAAGATAACAACTATTACCTAATAACATAGAAACTCCTGCTATTTAAACACGTGGTTAGTATGCAGGCTCTGGACGCTGAGGCAGGAGAGGAGCTTTATGTCAGTGCTGTACAGAGAAATGATGGGGAGAAGGGCTACCTGAACAATTTTGATGTAAAGAACTCCTATGATGAAAGCTGAGCCTCGGTGCTTCTTCAAGCATATTTAAGTGACCAACTCAGCTGAAAACTGTTCAACTGCAGCCGAACTTTCTCCAGGAGGTAAGCACCCAAATCCTCTCAGAATGTACATCTTTAGTTAACACTTCTGTTGATGAGGCACAGTCAGACCCAAAAGTGTTATAAGTTTCTATTTCTCAGCTCTGTGCTTGAATCATTGGGACAAACTTCTTAGATGAACTAAAAAAGCACTCCTTCTTTTGTGATTCCACCTTTCATGCCTCGTGCAGTGCTAGATATTTGTCACAATCCTGGAAACACACAGTATTTACTACTGGGAGCTCTGTCACAGTGGTGTTAGCAGAATGAGGCAACCCTCAAAGGGACAACACCTTTGAGCAAGGCCACATAAAATGTTTATTCACAGCGGTCACCTGCAAAGTGGTGTTCACCAACCTGCTCCTGTCTTTGTCTAATTTAAGGGTCTGTTCCATATTAAATCTTTTCCCATTTAAGTAACTGATCTTTCCAAGTATTATATAAATCTGATATAAATACAGTTCTTGTCCTTTTGTGCAGAATCAGTAATTCTTCTAGGAACACCTCTTATGAGTTACTTGAATTGGTAAGCTTGATCCTCCACTCCTGCATCACTTATTCTTCTGTGCTTATACAAAACATGGCACAGCTCACCCTAACCAGATTTCTTCAGTTAGGCAGTTGCACATTTCTGTTTATCTTCCAAGGAAGACACTTCTTACTGAAGATATTCACCTGTGATGGTACCAGGTTTCCAAATAAAAACTTCTATCGTTACATTTATTCCCAGTCGCAACTGCAACAGAGCAAACTAGGAAGCAGACCCTATTAATACACACTTAATTGACACATGCTTAATTTTAACACCTGAACAGTCCTGTCCAAGGCTGCAGGACTACAGGCACACATACCGCTAACTCAAGTACTTGCAGCACGGAGGAACACATTCACACACACAGAGGTTGCACCTGCCATGGGATGCGATTTACCACGTAGGCTTTTCTCTTTTCAACCATCCGGAACTTTTCTTCATCATCTCCACCAGCGTCTGACTGTCAGGTTTAACACCCAGCCGACAACTCCTCCCTCCACGCTCAGCCCCATAGGTGCCCCGGCTCACCCCAAACCCACGGCCGGC
This sequence comes from Centrocercus urophasianus, assembly GCF_019232065.1. NCBI lineage: Eukaryota > Metazoa > Chordata > Aves > Galliformes > Phasianidae > Centrocercus > Centrocercus urophasianus. The sequence continues at coordinate 7,383,334 of NW_024884722.1, forward strand.
AGCCATAGGGCACAGCGCCCGGCCTCAGCTGCCCGCAGAACCGGACCGGAGCGCAGGAAGCAGAGTAGCGCTCCGGATAACAGCAGCAACGCGGCCTGCAGCCACGGCAGCAGCAGCGACAGGCCCCGCCGCTCTGCTCCCCTCCGTGCAGCCATGGCACAGATGTTTTGGTCGCCACGACGAAATGGAGTTAAGCACACACGACCGCCGACCGCCCCAGCTCGCGTTCTCTATCCCCATGTAATTAAAACAAGACACCAGTAACGAGAAGGTGCTTGGCGGACGCGCCTACATCACACAAAAGCCCCGCGGACGGCTAGCTGAGGCTCGCAGGCCGCAACAAAAAGCTCCGGAGAAGTTCCCCGAATTCTCCTCCTTCTCGATTCCCTACACAGAAACGCCCCGGCGGCACCCCGTCCCCCGCTCAGCAGCTCACAGCGCCGCCGGGCCGCAGCGCTCAGCCCGGGGCTCTCCGTGTCGCCCGCAGCCCGGTCCCGTGCCAGGCCGCCCGCTGCCCCCTCTCGAGGCCGGCCTCCGTTTCCCCGCTCCTCGCTCCGGCGCAGAGCGGCCCGCCGGCGGCTAGGCCCGGCCCAGATCCCCGGCGTCGCGTGGCGAGGCCCGCCGGCGGCCTTACCGCTTCCACGGCGTGCTGCAGGATGGAGGTGAACTTGGAGAACATCCTGTCCCGCGACTGCAGCAGCCGCTGCCGGGAGGACCGCGAAAGCTCCTCGATCCGCCGCCGCCGCTCCAGGGTGAGGGCCGCATGCGGGGTCCCGGCCGCGGGGATCGGGAGGGCGGATGGACGGCCGCCGGCTCTGCCTCTCGCTCGGCGGCGGACGCGGTGGCGCTGACGCCGCCGGGCTGCGGCTGCCGAGGCTCCTGGTGCCCGCCCCGGCGCGGCCTGCAGGGGCCGCCACCCCCGACTCGCGGCCCCCGCTCCGCCCCGCTCTGCCCTGCCCGCCGGCCTCGGCGCTACCGCTGCCCCGCTGGGATTGCCGTGCGGTTGGGCCGCCTCGGGGCCTGCCGGGGTTGGGTTCTCCTCTCGCTGTCCACCTGGTGTGTGTCAAATGTTTCTGGGTCTGTGCCCCTCGCCACAGGGAGCGGCCTGGCTAGCCGTCCCAGCTGCGTTTCAGTGTTCCTTGGGTGGGTCGGAGTCTGAAGTTGATGTCTCCGTGCAGCAGTGCTATCTTCAGGGTGACAGGATGGGTTGGGCAGAGGCCTGGGTCTCTGCGATCTGGGGAATTGCCATGTACGTAATGTGAGAGAGCTCATGGCAGTGCATCTCACCTGTTGCACTGCTCTTTTTTCCCCAGAAGATGGATAGTATGCGTCTTCCTCCCTCTGAAGAAGACCAGGTGGGCTTTAGTTCACCTCCAAGCCAGATACCTCAGAGAAAAGCTCACCCTCCCCATTGTTTCATGCTGTGGGAAATGCAGAGATAAGGGAGCTGGACAGAGGTTACAGGGGCAGCAGGTGGGCAGTGCCATGTTGGGTGGCACTTGGTTGGATGTTAGGAAAAATTTCTTCTCATGAAGAGTGGTGAGGCATTGAAACAGGCCAGACTGCATAGGAAGGTGGGGCAGTCACCATATCTGGAGATTTTCAAGAAATGTAGAGTTGTGGCACTGAGTGATGGCATTTAGTGGGCACCGTGGTGATGAGTTGATGATTGGACTTGTTGATCTTAGTGTTTCTTTCCAGCCTTAATGATTCCTTGATTCTGGGTTTTAGGAACACCTGCCATTTATGGGGTGTTGTTTAGGCACTGAGCAAATGGAAGGAGGCAAACCAGACTGATCTGGCATTGTGTGAACAGAATGAAATGTTGGGAAAGTGACATAGCTAGTACCTGTAATTCCAAACAGGGAAAAACTGTCTTATTAAGTGTTGGAGACTGATGAGCATCAACTTTTTCATGTCTTAGGAGTAAGCACAGGGAGATGAATCAAAACTACCTCCCTGTGAAGAAAGGCTGAGGGAGTTGGGCTTGTTCAGGTTGGAGAAGAGAAGACTCTGGAGAGACTTCATTGCAGCCTTGCAAAGGGAGATTGGCTTTCTACATGGTCTGGTAGTGGTAGAACAAGGGGGAGTGGCTTTAAAGTAAAAATTTTCTGAAGTGCACAGAAGTATTTCTCACTGCTGGGAATATTGGACAAATACTGTCAGACCAATGTTTCTGTACTAATGCAAATCATTGGAGAATTAATGGAAAAATTACTTCAGCAATATCGGTGTAGAAGAGCACAGCTGAGGTTACATTCTGTTTGGATACTACTTGTCACTGGAGGTGATTCAACTGGAGATGAATAAACAGGTTACCAGTGCCATGTTGTATGCAAAAACTTCACCTTCTCATGCCTGATGTTGTTTCCACTCAAATAAATACAAGTGCAAATACTTATTTTAATATTCTCAGGAGTAGAGCTCTGCTGTTTTTGCTTTTAGGTGGCAGAAACATTATGGTACTGTTTTATTTGAATGTCAGTAAAGACACAATTTGAAAGTGAGGCTGTTTTAATTGATGGAGCTTCTGGGAACTAACTTTTCTCTCTTTTGCAAATTAATGAAACTGTCAAGATTAAATCAATTTAAGTGGACTGAGGCAGTGAGATAATGTGCTAGTCTTTCTATCTGGAAATCTGTGCTATTTAGTTTGATGGCACCTGGCCAATCTCTAATGGGTATATTTGTCTGCATTACAAAAGAACTTTCTACAGTCTGGACTTTTTCTTCGGTGAGGTCCAGGACTTGGAGGAAGGTACAGTTTTCTACCCCAAGTGAAAATATGCTGGTAGAGCTTTGTAGAATTCCTGTTTGTACTCTGCACAGGAATTTACATTTATAATTGTATGGGAACTGTTGAGTCATGGCCTGAACCACTGATTGAAGATCTGGGGAAAGGACATGGTCAGCCCTGGGAGCAGAGGTGAAGGCAATTCAGCTGTGTGACCAGAAGGGGTGAAGCCAGGCTACACGAATCTTAGATTTCATTTAAGAGCTGACTGCCACTGGGGAAGGATATCTTCCTGCTAATCTCTCCTTGGTGAAGCTTTCCCCTGTGAACCTAGAATCTTCTGGTATGGATGAGCAATCTTCTTCCCTTCTCTTATAGCATCTCTCTATTTTTCCAGTCCTTTTGTTATCACACCTTTGTTGTAATACCTTCCCCATCATATTGATCTGTCCAATTGCTACAGTAATAACCAGAGCGACATCTATGTTTTCAGTGACTACTTTGATGAAATGAAGAATGAAATGTGTGTGGTTCTGTATGACCTCTCCTTTTGGGGAAAAAGACATTTAAATTATCTCTGTACCCTTCTGATTCTGGGCTTTATGTGTTGGATACCAAACAGCATACGCTGTGATTGAAGTCCAGACTGTTTTTACTGAGTTTAAAAAGTTTCTCGTGTATTTCTGTTCCACACCTACACATCTGTTTTTTTTCTGTACAGACATTCATTTGGCCTCTGCTGGCCTATAAACTTCCTAGTAAACTTCCTAGTCTTACTAATTTACCAGTCACATTTGCAGGTCTTTTTATGTCATCACTTGTTGTGGGTGTCAAAGAGAGAATATTGGAAAGGACAGGCAAATATTCATGCCCAGTGGAGTATTTCATATGTTTGTGGTTCAGTTACACTGTTTATGCGATACAGCTGTGTTGCATGAAGGGCTGTAAAGGAGACCGCAAGGAGTTTTGTCTGTTAAATGAGACATGTATGTGTTCCAGGCACACCGTGTTTTGCTTACAAAACCTTCTATTCCATTTCAACCTGATAATCTGACCTTTCCCCTATAAGTGATTGCATATGGATGTTTTGCCATGTGGTGTCTGCTAGTAGTAGCATGTAATAAATTACTGAAACCAGATAAAATACTCTCAAATCAATGAGTTGGGGCTTAGCTAATTTCATTGAAACATGCAGGTTGACAAGACCATGAGTTTACTTGTTCTTGTGGAACTGGAAGCTGGAACGAAGAGATAAAGGGCAAAATTCTGGGTTTGCGCTGTATTGCAGATGTAATGACTGCATGAGTCAAAAATAAATATGCCACTAAAACTGAAATTTGCCCCAAAATACTGGAAAAGTAATGGAGTTGCACTATGCTGGCTCTCTCAGTCATTTCTCTGTCTACTTGCAGGAAGGAAAGTCAAGCAAGAAGAATCTATATGTGTTTTGGGGGAGAATTTAGGTGCTTAGTCTTGACCCTGCTAAGAGACTTCTTAGTAGTTTTTAAATCAGCTCTAACTACATTTGTTTTCTAATGCATAATAAGATTTCATTGTTACTTATATCTTTGGATTTAGAGCTATAATCTGTTAATCTCTGAAATGTCATGAAGATAATCTCTTTAATCATATGCAAAATGCTGATCTCAATAGTCAATATAAGCTATGCAAAACAGTTCAAGCACTGTGCTACTGTGCAAGTTTAGTAGCTTTCAACAGATCCTTCTTTTACATCAGTCTGTTATTAAGGGTACACTTTGACTGAATTATCCATTCCAATGTATTTGTCCCAAGGTAGAACTGAAATCATTTATGGAGTTTGATATCAAATGTTGGCAATGTAAAATATTTTAATTTTGAAGCAACTAAAATATTTGTTAAGTAAGATACTTGGTAGTGGATTCATAATTAATTTTACATTATTACTGATAGCACAGTTACCTAGAAAGACAAAAAATATTTGTGTCACAAAATTCTCCATATATGAAGTTACATGACAAAAGTCCAGCAGTGCTCACCAATATTTGGTGACAGGCAGAGAAAGGGCTGTGTTTTTGTCTTGGGTGTTGGTAGGAAGCTGTTCCCAATAGCTGGGGGCACGGCTGACCTGGTTTCATCTGCATTGCATGCTTGTGTTAAATGCACAACAGCAAGAATTAGAGAGAATCTTTTAATATCCTTTTTGGGGGAAGATAAATAACCCTATATATCTCGTTTAGAATGAATTAATATTGCGAAGAAGTAATGTTAGTTCTGGGCTTAATTGGTTTTACTTGGCTTGTAAAAGCATTGGTTGTTGCACATGACAGCCCATCATCTTAGCTGTTCACTTGTCCAGTTTGGTTCTCAGATGATGTTGTTTGAAGCTACCAAACGAGTCTGAGTTCTCAGACAGGCTTATCCCTGCAGCCATCCCATCCCACATGATTTTTGCATCTTTGCAACAACTACAGTGAATTTAGGGAGAGGCTTGAGTTAAAAGACACGTAGTTCCTTCTCGGGAGCTCCAGCTGAGTTCTTGGAAGAGTTCCTGAGTAACTCATGACCATCACCACTGGTACGTCACAGTACATCCCCACTGCATTACTTTATTTGTAGGTGAAGATGGATGGAGTCACCTGAACGCTTTCAGATAGAATTGTATGCTCAAAATCTATACTGTGAGCCAAACTGCTTCCAGAAATGGCACGTACATCTTGATCCTTTGTAATCCATTCTGAGTTATTAGCCCTGTAGGAATGAGCATCTGCACTTGGCCTTGAGGGAACTGAGCTGGAGGCACCACTCACAGAAAGCAAAGAGAATGAAGTCTATAGCAGACCCAATGCCACTCAGAAATGTTTTGGTTGCTCATCAATATTCCTTTGCCTCAAGCTCTTTAGGTCTGGTTTGACACTGAGTCCTCACGTAGTGAAATGCTGAAGCAGACCTGCGTCTGTAATATGCCTAATATAAAGGAACCTGTTTCTGATTAGATCCTTGAGCAGTGCTGGAGTGCTTGGTTCCTGCCTGGCAGCTCATGTATCAACGCAAGTATCTCCACCCATTTAGTTTCTCTGGCTCTGTATCTGGGAGCTGTTATTCGGGTCCCCTGGGATTTTCCAGGTGCTGTCACACTGAGCTGAAATTCATACCCGGAGCACTTACCTGCTGCAGTCAGACACGTGCAGCCCGCATTTCCTTCTGCCTCTCCAGCAGTAACAGCCGGCAACAGAAAGCCAGTCGCTGTACTGCTGGTGCAGCACACAAATACTGTGTTCAGACAGAAATCTCAGCATAATTCCATTTCTTTGAGCTGTTGCAGAACAATTCCTCCCGCTGCTAGATCATTGCCTGCAGAGGGCAGCATGATCCAGTGTTTTACTCCAGAGTTCAAGTGGAGAATTCACTCATCTGCTCACATCTCTCTCTATCAGCGTCGCATGGCATGGAATAAACAGCTGAATATTGTGGAGAATCTGCGTCAACCCTAACCACAAAAAGTGGGCAAAAAAAACCCCACCACCACCAATAACAGAAAAACAGGCTTGCTTGACTAAGTTAAACCTTGTTTGTTTGTTTAAAAATGTTGAAAGAATAAAATGACATGAGAAAACTCAGCTAGACTGAGATGTATCTCACGTGTAAAACAAATTTGTTTATTGGCAATGGATAAGAGAAATAAAATATCCAGAATACATTCACCTGAATATACTGGACAAGACTAGCAGAAGAAAATTGTTTTTATTTTATTCCAGATTTCTTCAGGAGGATTCTGAAATTTGTTTAAGCCGTTGTTAACGTGAATATGAGGTTGTGCCTTTTGTGCCTTTGGCTGACTGCCTTTGTGTTCTTTCCCAGGCATGTCCTGAATTTCTATGAAACAGCCACCACAATTTTAATGAGATTTTGTCAGAAAGTGCGTCCAGATGCAGGTGTGTGCTTTAACGGCAGAAATGATTGGTGCCAGGATTGAGGCTGTAGCATAACAAGGGATAAGGCATTCAGTTCCTGAAGAAGAGCCAGTACTTTGTGTCTCTCAAATCAAATTGCATCCAACAGCTGATTAAGAAATGATCTTGATATGTGCTGAAGGGAGTCCTGTCCTCTTCTATACTTCTCAGCCAGAGAGCCCTGTGATATGGTGATCAGAGTAGAAAATAAATACAAAGAAAATAGCATTTTTGGAATGAAGAGAGCGTGAGCAATGTCTGGATTCCAGGGGTACAGGAAGAAACCTGAGTATCCCTCATGGACAAATGTCAAGTAATCACCAGTATGCTTTAACACTGATGAAGGTAATTAAATTCTTTGGGCCCAGACTTCTACTGCATAAGCCTGGCAGTGCACAGCACAACGTATACACTTCTCAGAGTGTGGCTCATTGACATCACAGCTATCAATCACTGAATTTTTTCTGATGATTCCTACAACTTTTTCCAAGTATCAGAGTGCTGAGAGATTTTAATTCTGGTTTCTTCATAATATTCTTTGATATCCTTGCAGTTATTCGTGAACACTGTGCACTTTGGCCATGACAATTGGTCACAATTTACATTGATGTAAAGATGGTCTGTGTAAAAACACTTCCACGTTTAATCAGCTCTGATTGCATAATTTCATCATGTTTGACACAGCAAAGTATCTGGGGTAAAGGGCAAAGCAGGACACACACTGAGATAACACTTTTTCTTGACACGCATTTTAAACCTCTTCTTTATAGTTGACAACAAAGGCAGTTTATCTTCTGAAGACATACACTGAATACCAGATTAGAAGAAAAAAAAATGATTTACGTGTCAAGGTCACAGCTGTTACTCACAGTGCATCCTTGATATGTGATCCTGTGAGAACCTGATAAAACCCAAATAAGTTTCTGACTCAGCGCTTTGGTGGGACCTTCCCAGTAAGGATGCACATATAGGGGTGGTACTGAAGTTCATCTGAAGTAAATAATAGCCAACTCATAGCTGATCTTTCCAAACCTCATTCTTAGAAATGAATTTGCCATTTTGGCCCTAATGCCTTAAGTTCCCAGAGGTAATTTAGCTTTTTTGTCTAAACCCAGTTTACTTAATGGATCGAAGAACAGAATCCATGTAGAGGCTAAATGACAGCAAGGTATGTTGCACAGAGAACACGGTCCAGTATTTAGAGTACTTCTCTGGAAAGATGCACATTCTGTTCTTTACTCTTACATAATTTTCTCTGTGACCTTAGACAACACACTTAGCTTTTCAAGGGCATGTAAGCATCTGAAAATACCAGTGGGGAATTTGAAAGCATCTATTGGTTGGTAAAGTACTAGAATCTGTTTAGGCATCTCTAAAAAATCCCAAGGTGCCCCGCTGCATGTCTCGAAGCTCAGAAAGATTTCAAAAGCATTACTGTTAGTGTTGTTGGTTTTTGGTTTCTTTTTCACTGTCTAACTTGAGTTAGAAGCTGAAGTTGCCTGTAGACTCAGTGGAAAAATGTAGGAGTAGAATCCTGCTTTTCAGTTGACTAATTCAGAAGCCTCAAGTAAATGCCTGCAATAAAACAATGTCGATCACTGCTTCTTAATGGACTTCTGAAGTAAGCAGGAGGTGGCTCATGCAACTGAACAGCTCAACAGCTTGCTGCTCAAAAGGATCAGCTCTCTTCCCTCTCTAATGGTCCTGTTCTTCCTCCTTCCTTGCTGGCTGTGCAGTTCTGCACTCACCATCTGCCAGTTAGTGTTTATCTAAGCCTTAGGTGCTTTTTGTGGTTTTTTTTTTTTTGGTCTATCCTTCTGTATCCTTATCTGGCAGAACACTAACTAGCACAAGAAAGTGAGCTGGTTAATGAACTAAGGTGGTTCCTTAAGGAGCAGACCAGTGCTGGTGCAGTGAGGGAGTGGGAGCACATGAGCTGGAGTGAGCAGGGGAAATGGCAGTGCACGGGAGGTGACTGCACCTCGATTGGCTTGTCCAGCTTGTTTGACTCAGCATCTTTTATCTAAGTATTTGAGGTCTTCATCTGTAAAACGGTAATAATGGTGTCTGCCTTGCTCTTTGTACCGCCCTCTGCTTTCTCTTCAGCTCCCTCCCACCTTCCCTTAATACTGGCATAACAGGAGGCAGCAGTCACAGAAGCTGATTCAGCTGCACACATGCAGATTGCATGGCTGGTACTTGCAGCTAATGAAGACATAGCCTCCAGAACTGGTAACTGCTGAGTTCCCACTGCAGCTTTTCTTAATTTTAGTCTCTCTTTGTAAGTGCTAATTGCTACAAAACTTGTATGGATGTAGAACTGTTCCTGAATTCCACTTTCTAATCAGTTTTAATTGAAATTCTTACTACCCAAATCTGGAAGTGCTTGAAGGGGATTTGCAGGACAGACAGAAAAGAAATAAAATTTCATCCTCAGTTCCTTAGAAAACCAAACTAAAAAGCTAATTTTAATAAATGGGTTCTGTATCTGATGTTGATCTCTCTGATCAACGTGTCTGTTAACTTCCCAGCTTTGGAAACTTGACACAGTAACTGGAATGGATTCTTTGTGTTCTATAGAAAACCGAGTCACAAATACCTCTCCCCTTCCTCCTTCCTAGCAGTATAAAGAAAGGAAATTCTTCATTACATAGCTAATTTCTGCATGTTCCTGAGCTTTTCTTGTAAACCATCTAGTAAGTATCCCACTGGAGAACCCCTGATAATGCTACTCAGAGACTCACTGACGGAAGTGCATAGGAAATTACTCCATTAAAAATACAAAATGCTGTCATGTGACATTGAACGAGGAGAACCTTGGCTCTTTTGGTACAAGTAAGAAAACCTGAGTGTTTGCAAGTGGAAAACATTACTCATTTCAGAAAAGAAGATGAAAGGGAACCTTTTTTGAATGGATGTCAGGTTATCAACTAAAGATAATGCTACAGGAGCTGGAAAGGATTCGGAAAACATTGGGCAAGAGAACAGAATGACAGAACGAGTATGGTTGGACCAAGGTGTGGGAAACACTGGGGTAATCCATGGCAGATAGAGCTGCATGTGACTAAAAGTCACTGGTGCAGATGAGCACGAAGGCAGTATCAGAGAGGCAGATGTAGTGATCCATTTTTTGTGCATACATCCTGTGATGAGGAGGGATGGGTGTTACCCATTCTTCCGCTGCTCTCATGCTTTTTTACACACAGGTGCTGCCAGCCTGTAGGCATGGTGGGGAAAGTGAGCAGCACTTTGAAAGTGCAGTGGGGAAATGTACAGTATGGCTGCTATTGGCATCCATCTCTGCTCTGTGAGCGCAGATGCAAGCTTTGCCACCTCTCGGATAACAAGATTTTGGTAGCTTTTTTTTTTTTGACAGAAAGATAGTGTGGGCTTCTTGCTGGCATGAAGATGCATTGTGCACAGTGCAGCAGGGAGGAGGAGAGCGGCTCAGTCTCTCCTGCCATGCAGTGTAGGTCCTCACTGAGCACCGCACTTTGTGCTTTCTCTTGGTTTCTAGTTGGCCATTCCAAAATTGATAAGTGTCTGCTCTAATGCTTGAATTTCAGTGTACCGATGTGGCCTTCTCACCTGTAATTCCTGTTGAACCAGCTTGTTTGTTTGCTTACCCCACGCCACCACCCGATGAACTGGTGGCATGGAGGTTGGTTTCCTTCCAGTGCGGTTAGGAGCGCTGGTGTTGACGGCGAGGCTGTGCCGGGGAGGTGCACGCCGGGCGCTGCCGGCTGCAGGTTGGCTGTATTGAGGCACTGCAGGAAGAGGAGCGCTCTTTGCTGCATCGTAATGACAAAGCTGTTGCAGAGAAGCTTGCTATCGTTCGTATGTTTATATACTATTTACAGACAAATGTGTAAACACATCCTATTTATTTACATGCAAGCGTGTAAATAGATACTATTAACTTACAGCCCATTTACACGCAGTTCCCGTGCTGTTCAGCGGGCGAATTCCCAGCTGAGCCCCTGCTCCTATCGCCTCGTTTGTACCTCCTGGCAGCGGCAGGCTTTTCAAAAGCAGCGGCGCGAGGAGCTCCGGCCGCGCTCCGTCTCCGTCGCTCCCGCAGCCGGTGCGCGCTCCGCCCGCCCGGCAAGCCGCGGCTCCCGTGCCCCCAGCGCGGTCCCGCCCCGCCGCAGCTGCCGCCGCTCGCGGCCCCGCACCGCGCCGAAGCGACGCCCCCGGCGCCGCCCCGCACCGCGGCGGTCAGGCAGGGAGGGAACGAGCGAGCGAGGCGGCCCCGCCCGGCCCAGCGCTTCGGCGCCCCCGCATAGACCGCCGCGGCGCGGAGGGCGCAGGGCGGTGCGGGCCGCCCGAACCATGTCTGCCAGAGGTGGGTGCGCGGGGTTGACCTTGCCGCCGCGCCGAGGCCTCGGGGAGCGGGGCGAGGAGGGAGGGCTGCGAGCTGAGGGCCGGGCCCCGCCGCACCTGTGCGGGAGCGGGGAGGACGGGGAGCGTGGGGCGGTCGGGGCGCGGCGGTTCTGCGCTGTCGGGGCGCTGGGCAGCGCGGCTCCCGTGTCACCCGTAGAACGGCACCGGGTTGGGGCGTGGCGGCTCGCCCCGCTGTTGCCGCGTCCTCCTGGAGATGAACGGTGTGAAGTTGTGTGCGGATCGGGTGTCGTTGTAATAACGGCCTCAGCTCGGGTGGCCTTTGTAGCTTCCGCGCGTGTGTTTCGGCTGTGTGTGCGGTGGGAACGGCTGCAGAGCCTCCGTGGTCCCAAACTTGAGGTTGAGCAGAGGCTGCTGCTTTTCAGGTTTAATTATGGTTTATGGCAATTAAAGAACCGGAGGTGTAAAGTTAAACATAACAAAAAAGATATATATGTAAGCATTGGTGGTTTTTTTCCTGGAAAAAAAAAAAATCACAAAAATGACAATTCAAACCACTCCTCAGTTATCTCTGCATTGAAAAAAGACTGTGAACAATACATACTGCAAACGAACAAGTTCCTGGATACAGGGATACGCCCTGCTTGTCCGCCCCGTATTTCTCTGCATCCTGATGTACTCAGCACTGCTCACATGGATCTTCTCTTCCATTTGCTTGGATCGTTCTTGGTGGCCAAACGAGCTCCCTGCACATGGAAGGCACTGTGTGGCTGCTGCAAGGTTGTCAGCACTTTGTGGCTGGAAGGACCATCGTCCTACAGCATCACACCCATTTTGGGTATAAATAATAAATGGTGTTAGGTTGCTGTAATTCTTTATGGCACAGTAGGTTTCTTGTTCTAGGAAGAAATGGACTGCATTGGTCTCCAAAGAGTCCATTTCTAGAAGAGCGCTAATTATATGAGCATCAGTGCTGTGCTAAGGATGCATTAGTAGTTGTGGGGAAGATCCTGCTGTCAGCAGGGCTTTATGATGTGCGTGAGGTGTGCTGTCCTCAAAGGGCTGCCTGGAGCTGAGGAAGCAGTGGAAGTACCTGGTGATTGCTGCTATGCAGAAGGCTCTCCCAAACTGGGAAACCAGGGAACATTCCCACTGGCCGTATTGCTGTTTTTTCCTCTCGCTGTGCCCTTTTCCTATTGCATCTGCACAGCACGCAAAGTGCTTGATGTCTGCCTGCTTCTGCTGGAGAGCTGCCTGGAGATGCGGGGGGGTTCTTTCACAGCCTTTCCCATGCCATCTCATTCTTTTCAGAGTAATTAATTGGACAGAGACTTCACAGGACTTTAGGGAGGCAGCCAGTAAGATTCATAAAAGAGATTAAGATTTTAATTTATATTGATATCCGCTTTTCAATTTTAGCAAATGAACTGAGCTGAAGAAGCAGCATAATCTGTGTGAGTTAATGGTGGACTTACTTGGTTCTGACCAAAGGCTCTTTGTGAATAAGGCAGCATAGAACATCTTTATTGTTAGCTGCTCTAAACACTACTGCTGCTAAAGGTTTAGATCTGAGTTTACTTTTACACACTTATGTGATATAATAGGGTCTTAATAAGGGTACTCATGAGCATGGAGCTATGTAGGAAATACATCTGTGTGGGATCAGGGCTTTGTTTGAATGTTGAGTTGGGACTCTTCTTGATGGCAGATTAGGTCATGCATACGGAGTCTCATTAAAACCTGTACCAGTAGGTCTGCGTGTTCAGCAAATCTGATTATTAATATTTTGTATGATCATCATTATTCTGAATGCTTCAGATTTGAAGTTGTCTACTTGTTGGTTTATGCAGGCATAACAAGAATAGCAAAAGAGTTGAACGTTTTCCTGTGACATTTTTATTGCTGTACCACAGAAGATACTCGAGGCACACTAAAATCAATCTCATCAGTGTTCAATCTTTCTTTATTCAACTCTTTTGCTCAAGGAGGCAGCATGGTCTAGTGAGCTGACTGCAACAGAGGACAGGAGAAACTCCTGAAACCCAGCAGAACCTCTGTACTTTGGGACCACCCCTTTTAACTGTTCTGCTCTAGTTCCTTATTGTTATTTATTTAATATTGTTATTTAGCCGGTAGCACATGGTAAATTGTAGTTTTAATACAGAAAGTACAGATAATAATACAAACTAATTTAATATTGCTGGAAATGGAGCCTTCAGTTAAAGTTTTATGCTTCCCCTCTGGGAGCTGACTGTCAGAGGGGTTGCTGTGAGCACTCACCTGTGCTTTAGGGTGAATTGGCTCTGAACTGATCCTTTATTTTCTGCTAGTCTTCATACACTGTGTTGTTGATGTCCTTCTCACCTGTCCCTCACCTCTCTCTGTTACAAAAATGTAAGATCTCCAACCTTCCTTTGCAGCTTTGCTTCTAGTACAGCTCTGGCTGATGGTCTGACCAAATACCAGGTGAAGTAGCATAGATGAATATTCCCAAAAGCTTGAACAAATAATCAACTTGGAAATCTGATGATGGATCTGGGAGCTGAAATGAACTTTGAAAATCCCTTTTCACATTGCTGTCAAGTTGGAGTCCTTCCCAGGTCGCACTCGTGACCTGCTCTGTGGCCTGTTGGGATCAGGGGAGCTGACGTCAGTCATGCTTTTCAATTGTGCAGTTTGCAAAGGCCTTCATATTGTACTTTCACTGTTATTAAGTAGTTGCTATTAGGTTTCATACATGACTGAATTCGGGTGTTGGAGTAAGCCGTGTAGGTTGTTGCTTACCTAAGGGCTTGTTTGTAAAGAGCTGTAAATTTGCTGGATGAAAGACATTTTTCTAAAGCCAAGTATAACTGTGACCTACTTATGCATGTTATCTCAAACTGCTTCAAAACTGTCAAAACTGCTTGTTATCATGAAGGTCTGAGTTAATGGAAAAATGGCTATTTTAAACTTTCCTAATCCTCATTTATGCTAGAGCAAACAAGCAGAAGTAGTACTGTTGGGTGGTCTTCGCTAAGTTTTTTCTAATCTAAACGTTGAAAGAATGAACTGTATTTATTCCAGTAGGCAACTCCAGGAACAACTGGAAGCACATAAAATACGAGGTTTATCAGTAGCAGTGTCTTTCTTTGTGCTATAGCAAAATCAGTAAGTTTTGACAGAAGCCAGAGTTAGATAAATATTATTGCTGTCTGATATTAACAGGTTGTGCTGTGCCATTCTGATATGTGGGTGTGGGATTTGTAGAGAAGGTAATTACATTTCTTTTTGTCTACTCAACAGTCAACGCAGTAGGATTTTTTTAGCATAAGAGTTTATTTTATACTACAATCTTTGTCTTTTCAGATTTGATTTTTGTAACAAATATAGATCAAACACAAATAAATCACCAACCCACTGGTGTAGGGATACTTTGTGCTCATTATACACGTGAGACAACTGAAATGATGTCTTCCTTTGCACAAAGCCAGGGTCAGAAGGGGAATTTCTGCCTTCTGGTCCTGCTCTCAGAGTACTCTGGGGCTACAAAGATGATGAAGGTCTGGAGAGGAAGATGTATGAGGAATGGCTGAGGTCCCTTGGCATAGAGAGCTGGATGCTGAGAGGAGGCCTCACGGCAGCCCACAGGCAGCCAAGGGGCAGCACTGAGCTCTGCTCTCTGGGGCAGCAACAGGGCTCAAGGGAATGGCATGGAGCTGTGTCAGGGGAGGAGCAGGTTGGTGTTAGGGATGCAGTCTGCACCAGAGTGTGCTGGGCTGCCCAGGGCAGCAGACATGGCACCAAACTGCCTGACATCAAGAAGCATTTGGGCAGCAGTCTCAGGCATATTATCTGATTTTTGGGTGGTCCTGTGGGAATCCAGAATAGGACATGATGATCTTCATGGGTCCCTTCCAACTCAGGATATTCTGTTGCTCTATGATTTGATACTCATTGTGGCTACCCAAGATGACAGTGCATTCCTATGAGAAGGCAACCTACTTCACCTCATTATTTTGCTCAGATAACTTCTTTCCTCATGCCCTGTGTGGATCACTTGATGGATCTGTCGCACAGGTGTGAACAGATTTTGCAGTGAGAAATTTACGTAGTAATCTTGAGCTCCTATACAATCCACCAGTAACTTCAATTTTTCTTTCCTCAGTCCTCTGATCCCCCTCAGACAGCTGTAGCTGTGGCTGCTGGCAGTGATGCTTTGGGTTGAGGTCTCTGCTGACCGGGTTAAAAACGAGCTACTGTCTGCTGCAGCCCAGTGATTTGTTGTGGTCTGTGATTAGCACAGTAATATCAAAGGGAACCAGCCTTTCAAAAGGTGCAATGTCAGCTCCGTCCTGTTTGAAATCTGTTGCTGTGCTTTTCTGCTTGTTGTCAGAGGTGGTACTTTCAGTCTGAGAGACCTGGAGAGTGGGGCAGTGAAAACTGGCTGGGCATTCCCATTATTTTAAAAGCTGAGTTCAGCAGTTAGTTGCTGTGGCGTCACACCCTGCCAGACCTAGTGATTTCCAGAGTTTTCCTTGGTGTGAGGCTCCCTAGGCTGCAGGAGCGTGTTCTTGGCAGGGCTGAGCACTGCAGTACCCAGGCAGCAGTGGAGCCCTGCCTGGAGGAGCTGTGCTTTGCAGAGCACAGAGCTGGCGCTGATGGCTTTTCTGTCCCCAGCATTCATTCTCAATTTCTTTTGTACTGATTTTGTACTGTTGTTTAATCCTCTCTGTACTTGCTGTTTATTTTCCCAATACATATGACAACTTAATTATTATTATTTTTTTCTTTAGTTACTAATTTAAAGGTTTGAACCTCAATCTAATGGTTTAAATAACTCAGGATCAGTGCCTGGATTACCCCTGCAAGCTGTATTTGTGTATATGCCAGAATCACTGTCCACAGCCTAAACTTTAGCACTGGTAGAGCTTCTGTTTCAATAAGGAAGAAGAATGGTTTTATGAGGTTTTATGAGGTATCTGACTTAAAGAACAGCATTTGTTTTAAGTTTTGCCACTTCTCCTTTTCCCCCTCAACAAAAATTAGTCTGTGCTGTTTAACTTTTGAGATTAATGGAAATTAATCCTGAATGCGTAGAAAAATTTACATGGACTAATGGCAACAACAAAAGGAAACTGGGACAATGAGGCAGAATCTATTTTAGATGTGCAGCTTTGAAAGGAATTGCACAGAAGGAAAATGAACATCGGCTTATGGATGGAGAAGCCAGAAAATTGCTTTCAATGAAAAACAGCAGAACCTCGTGTGTTCTGCAGTCTTTGAAACCAATCTTTTGGGGATTTATTTTTTTTTAATAGATTTGAACTAAGTATCTTGAATTATTTTTAATGTAATCTTAAGTAATTGAAAATGAAACCACACGTGGGTAGTTCATGTGCTTGGTGTGGTATTTCCTCGTTCTGCAGTATAAAGGCAGAAACAGGCAGTGTAAAGCAGATGTTGTTCTGTAGGTTCCAAGACCACTAAGTGGCCTCCAATGTCTGTATCTTTTTTATTATTAGATACTATTCAGGCTATGGTGTATTTACAAGTAAGTGGTCTCAGTTGAAACTTCAGTGAGTCTCATCTTTTAAATCCTTAGCCTTATTGGGGCATATTTTCAGAAAGGATTTCAGTTTTAGAAAATCCAACCCAAGTAACAGTTTTAGTCCTGTAAACATTGCTGAGCCTTACATTCTGCATGTTCACCAGTCCCAGGTGTAATGTAAGGAAATCCTTAACGTGTAACCAAGGTGGGACCAGAGAGGCCTCGGTAACGTACAGTATAGAGGAGGAGTCCCACGTTCTCCCGTTCCCATTGGTAAGCAAGAATCAGTGCTTTAGTGAGCTGATTTGTTTCGTGGAAATCCCAGTGTGTAGCCACGTCCACAGAGCTCTGCTGCTGCTCGTGTACCCACTTTTGAGTAAGAATCCATGATGGCAGTCGAGCTTTAGTGACCGTGAGCTGCCTGCCGAGCTTGAGCTCCATGCTGTGCTGATTCTGTGCTGCTGTGGGCAGCTCGTGGTAATCCCGTCTAACTCGGGTGTGCTGGTGGCCATGGTGTAGTCGTACAGCCTTGGAACTTCTCCCTCTTGGCTGTGAAAGATTTTATGTGCTTCACATTTGTTGAGAAAGATGAATGTGTTCACAGAATCACAGAATGGCCCGGGTTGGAAGGGACCTCAAGGATCGTGAATCTCCAACCCCCCTGCCATAGGCAGGGCCACCAACTTCCACATTTAATACTAGGCCAGGCTGCCCAGGGCCCCAGTGTCCATGCAAGCTCTGCATTTTAAAGTACAAGGAGTGTGACTGTCATTGTAAACAAGACTGATGTTTAAAAAAGCATGATGAGCCCAAGTGCTCTGTGGCTTCAGAGATGAGCCCTTGGTTCTCCAAGGGTGCACAGGGGGCTTTTTTCTGCCTGTGGTACAGCTTCAGTGCCTACTCACAGGTGAGCTGGTCGGCACTGTGGCAGTCTGCCTCTCTGAAGCTCTTCAGGCAGTGCTCAGTTCCTTTTGAAGTACTCTGGAAAATGCTGCTTCTCCTTCACCAACTCCGTGTCTTTTTCCAGATTGGTGTCTTTTTCTCCTTTGTACGCATAAACAGTATCTTGGTAACTTACTGGCACAGTGCTTAGAAGTGATACTTCTGGAAGTATGACGGAGAAATGAGTGGCCTTATCCCAATGGACTTTCAGAGAATCACAGAATCACAGAATCACAGAATTGTAGGGGTTGGAAGGGACCTCCAGAGATCATCGAGTCCAACCCCCCTGCCAAAGCAGGTTCCCTACAGTAGGTCGCACAGGTAGGCATCCAGGCAGGTCTTGAACATCTCCAGAGAAGGAGACTCCACCACCTCCCTGGGCAGCCTGTTCCAGTGCTCCGTCACCCTCACCGTAAAGAAGTTCTTGCGCACATTTGTGCAGAACTTCCTGTGCTGCAGTTTCCAGCCGTTTCCCCTCGTCCTGTCTCCACTCACCACTGAAAACAGTCTGGCCTCGCCATTCTGCCCCCCACACCTTAGATATTTATAGACCTGGATCAGGTCCCCTCTCAGTCTCCTTTTCTCAAGGCTGAACAGACCCAGTTCACTCAGCCTTTCCTCGTAGGAGAGATGCTCCAGGCCCTTCACCATCTTCGTGGCCCTCCGCTGGACTCTTTCCAAGAGATCCTTGTCTTTTTTGTACTGGGGAGCCCAGAAGATGAGAACAAGTTTTGGTTGACGGCTTTCTTCTGTCTCTGGAACTGCACAAGCAGGTTATGTGTTGTCATACTTTATTCCAAAGTGCCAAACTGAAGCAGTTTCTGCAACTTCTTTTTTTAATTTTTGTCACTCTTTGCTATATCTGGGGCCTTAACTTAGTCATTTTTAATGTGCTCTCATCTTAACTACTGTTTCCTCCAGTGTAAGTATTGTATGAATAAGGACTGTGGGATTTCAATCAGTGAAAGGATTCTGCTCTAATGACTGTTATTATAAAGCTGATATTGTTTCTACTGCATCAGGCTTGTGTGAAGCGGCTTTGATCAACAGAGAAATCAGAAAAATTGCTTTTCATATTACAGTTTCCTTTTAACTAGTGATGAAAGCTTTCAGTTTATTTTTGGCACCAGAAATTCTGGGAGGCAACCAGGTTAGATAAGAAGTGAAACTGAGTGAACAGTAAAGGAACATAGATAAGATAGCATAACACAGCCCTGGAAAAGATGTTTCAGCTCTGTGTCTACCTACACATTCAGGAGATAAAAAGTACTGGCTTACTGAGGTGACCTGGGTTTAAGGTTCTGTTAATCTACATTTTTGGAAGAGCTGCTCGCAATAAATACCTTGTAAGGTGAATGAACTTCATAGAATTAGGGTGTAAAAGAGATGGCTTTGCTGTTTCCCTGAAGGTGCAGGAACATAGCTGTGGCTGTGGCTGTGGCTACGGTCAGTAATTAAGGCAGAAATCACTGTTTTCCTCAGAATGAAAAACAAAAGAGTAAAAAACTTTTTGTCAGTGAAAGCACGCCTGAGTGAAGCACAAATCTAAACACCAACAATTTCACATTTAAAATAAGGTTTAGCGTCAAAGGGACTTGCAGTATTTCCTATGAAGAAATATTTGATGCTTATTAATGAAAGTCATCATAACAAAAGTGTACTGATTTCTTTGCTGAGGATTTCCTTTGTTCCAGCCTGAAGATGTGTGCAGGTTTGAGCAGGCTGTGCTGAGCTGCAGGTGAGTGTCTGTGTCCCACAGCAGGAAACCTGCGGATGGCTTCAGGGGTTTGGATCGGGCAGAGCTGTAAAACCTATTGGCTTTCACTGAAATTGTTCTCAGTTTCATTTTGTAATCTTAGTTTCACCTGTGCTTTCCAATATTCTCTTCATATGAATGCAGACACACGGGATAGGATTTCAAGTTTTTATGGTCTTTTGCTGCTGTTGTCGTAATTTCAATTTTCTGTTGTCATAATAAACTAGTAAAACAATTAAATGGTAATTAAGCGATCCATTAACAACCTGTGGCACGTGTGAAAACAATGGAATTCCTTGCAGGAAGACAATACTGTTATATAATAATGTGGTTATCCAAAACTGTTTATTATACTTTATGAGCTGGAGATAATCCTGCAATGCTGGACTTTGATCTTAGGCAAGAATAATAAAACTTTGATCATCTTTAAATTGACAGCTGCTATAAAAAGCCTGTGTCTTATTTCTCTTTTAGTAACACTGCTAAATCCAGAGTAAATGATAAAAGAATGTGATGGTTGCAGCTTAGGGATTCTTTCTGACTTGACCTGAAGTAATCTCTGTCCAGAAATGTCTGTAAATACTTTTTCCATTTTCTGTTGCCAGATGTTTTGATATTTGAGATGAATGGCAAAAACATTTTGTGTACTTAGATGTACAATGCACATTTGCTAGAGCGTTTCAGAGAAAGAGTCTCTGGTTAACTGATCGTTTTCATACAGAATATAAGATTTACAGTAAAATTCTGAATATTATTATTCATACTTAAATATGTTCGAAAACTAGATGTGGGGGATTTGGTGACTTTTTGCCACAGAAGCGTTCTCCTCTTGTTTTCTGGTGCCAGCTTTAGGAGGCAGTGGAAGCACTCCTTTCTGCAAGTCAAGGGGACTCAGCAGACCAGTGCTATAACATGCACTTTATTCTCTGCACATTGTTGCCACTCTGTATTTATGAAAAGCAAAAAGACTCTGCCTCAAGGGGGATTTCTAATTCTCCCATCTTGCTATTTATGTTGCTCATGAGGTATTTTTAGCACAGGTTGTTGGCTGTGATGCCAAAGGGAACTGCTGGTGCAGATGAATTCTGTGGGCAGCCAGCTGCAAGTAAGGATCTGCAGGAAGGGGGAACCCCAGCAATGTGCCATGGGTGGATCATGTGTGACTGGGCATGGGTACATGCCAAAGGCTCTGGAGCCCACAGAGAGAGCCACCAGAGGAGCTCCAACCCCCTGAGCTCCCTGCAGTCATTTGGGAGAGGGGAGAATGGTAATCAGTGTTCCAGTCCCCACAATTCCTGTTCCTGATTGATTGTCTGAGTTACATATAACGGGTTTACACGATGTTCAGTTTCTCTAACTGAACACTTCCACCATAAGTACAGGCCTAGTGAGATGTGTGTCTTGCTTTTGCAGATTATGACTCAGTTTTCGCAGGAAGAGAGTCTGAGCCTTGATGTGCCCTCATTGCATTGGCTTTTTGTGCTGTTCTCTCAGGGGTTGAGAAGTCCCAAGGGCAGTGGGGTCAGGGACAGGGTACTGGAGGGGTGGGAGCAAAGGGGAAGGGCAGCTGGGAATGGGGAGCAAGAGGAATGTCTAAAGCAGAGTGAGGAGAGACCCAGCCAGTAGAAGCAGAGCTGGCATAGACCAGAACCAGGCTTGGATTTAAGAAAGAATAAAAAAGATGGGAACAGAGAAGATTTGGAGAGTTACTGGTGCCTCTCTAAAGGAAGGAGTTAATGCTCTGATGTCAAAAAGCTTGGTTTTATTTCCTTGAATTTTGGACACCCCAAACAGCATAGCAGCTGCTGTGTAATTGATGAGAACGTTTCCGTTGTCTTTCAGGAGGGAGTGGAGGGAAAGTGCTGGTTTGTAACCATCTGGGAAAAATCCATCGCTGCCTAAAAGCTGAGTGCTCTGTAGACAGCGCTGCACGCTGCGCTCTGCCAGCTCCTGTTCTTCAGCAGTCAGGTTTCCTCCTGCCTCTGTGAAGCTGTGCTTCTGTAGTGATACCGCACGGGGATAGGGGCTATATCTGAGCAAATGTATGCCTTCTGAGGAGAAAACAGAAAACTGAATGCGGTGTGATGTTTCAGTGCTCCTCTAGCAGGGAGCAGATCTTCAGTGGGGCTGAACGGCTCCAGCGCTGCTGCAGGTCCCTCCTGCTGTGTGACACAGCTGTGGTGCTGCTTGAAAGTAGTCTGCTGTTTTCTTTGCATAAATAGTTATCTCCTTGCTACTGATGTTTGCTTTGCACTGCAAGTTGAAATTTTAAATAGATGGATGAAGTGACTTCCTAGGAAGTAACCGACAGGCATAATGCCAGCAGTGGTCCTGTGTTAACTCACATGGAATGAGTGGATTGTGAGACTGCCTAAGATGTCTTTGTGATTTCTGACGTATCTAACGAGCCCCATAGGTGCAGCCAGAAGTGGGCAAAACTGTTTTTATAAATACAGAAAGCAGATTTCTGTTTGTAAAATACACTTCGTGTAAATGGAATTGGGGTTTACAGGGGTACAGAGAAACTGAAGTCACAGGAGTCACTGCTGCCCCCCCGGGCTTGGTTACTGTATTGCAGGATAACCCTGTTGGAAAGCTTTGATTCTGGCCAACGTTAGTTACTGATAGTATTTATGGATTCTGTCAGCATGTTACTTGTAATATTAACATTTCAACTTGAGAGTGTTGAGAATAAAATTCATTTTCCACTGCAAAACTGAAGGTAAAAGCCTTTCTAAAACACTTATTTCCTGTTTCATATGTGTTGGAAATGTCAGGTAATGCTGCTGGTTACACCTGGGCATATTACCTTGCAAAGTCAGAAGATGAAACAGAAGGAATTCGATTCATCCTTTTCTAAATCTTGCAAAAGTAATTAGCCTGCCTTTTATTTCTAATCTATTTCTTGCCTGAATAACTGTTTAGCAACCATAAATGCTTATTTTATGCACTGCAGTTCGAGCATATTGACATCAAGTCTTTCTTTGTGGCAGAGCTCTTTGGAGATGAGAAATATGCTTTATTGTGTTCTGTAAATCTGGAATAACTGCAGAGGCCAGCAGAGTAATTTCAGATTTGTGCTAGTCAGAGAAATGAATTGGTCAGATCCTTTTGGGAATGATTTGAAGCAGCGTGCTGTGGTTTAACCCAGCAGGTAGGTAGCTCAGCACCACACTGTTGTTCATTAACGTCCCACTCCCCTCCTCAAGGGATGGGGGAAAAACCACCCACAATGTAGGGTTGAGATAAAAGCTATTTACTAATTAGTAAGAGGAAGAGGAAAAAAGCATAATATTAATGACAATCTTTTATATGTCAGTCCACATGTGCACAAAACAAGCACAAGCAATTGCTCACAGCCACCAAACAATGCCCAGCCAGTCCCCAAGCAGTGGCTGCCCACCTCCGCCAACTCCCCACCGTTCTCGAGTTGTTTTCGCATGATGTCATACGGTATGGAATGTCCCTTTGCCAGTTTAGGTCAGCTGTCCCGTTTCTGTCCCTCTCTGCTTGTTGCCACCCCAGCCCCCTTACTGGCAGGGCAGTATGGGAAGCTGAGAAACAGCTTTGGCACTGTACAGCACTGCTCAGCAATTACTCAAACATCGGTGGGTAATCAGCATTGTTTCCCTCATAAAGTCATAACATAGCATCATACCAGACGTGATAAAGGAGAAATCAATTCTGTCCCAGCTGAAAGCAGGACACAGTGGAAGATGTTAAGGAAGGTAATGTTTTTAGGGACAGTTCATCCCACCTTGAGAAAGAAGAGGCACTAAACTTTTTCAGGTTCTTTTCACATCAGTGTTTCATAACCTCTGGGATTCTGTGCTATGAGACAAAGGATTTATTCAGCTGTGTTCAGCTGAAATCCTATTTTTGGGACTTTCTTCAAAAAAAATAACATTTTCTTGCATGTTCATTAGCGTATAATGGCAGCACAGAGAGCCTCGACAATGTACTCTTATTTAGAAATTTCATTGATAGAATTATACTTTGGAATATAAAAAGGCATGTTAATTGTACACAGTTGATTTATAAAAAGTGCTCCCCTGATTTGAGATGCTGAAGGTAGGCACTGGGGAATCATTCACCCTAATAGTTCCATGAGTCCAGGTAAAAATCTGTATTTCCTCTACAATCTGCTTTATCTGATGTAGGACATGTGAGATAATGCTATTCTAGAAGGAAGGTGTGAAAATTACTTTTGGCTGTTTCAGGAGTGATATGACAGATGTCAGATGTAGGTTAGAGCAGGGAAGAGAAGTTGTGCAAAGTTGGAAATTGATCCCACTGAGTCCCAGGTCTGTATGTTAATCAAAATATTGCTGTTTCTTTCTCCCTCTCCCTTTCTCCTTCTGTGCTAAACCCTGCTCTGCTTTGTATGTAGCTTTTCTTCTGCCATTCCAGCAGCCACGCTGGCAAACTGCTGGAAACATGAGGAACTCTACAAACTGTGTGTGCATATATGTGCTTTTATTCAGTTTTTGTGTGGTCGATCAGCTGCTGCCAGTTAGGATTTCTGGGTTAGCTGAACCCTAGGCAAGTACCTATTTCTTTTATTTAGCCCAAAATTTGCTTTCTTGTTATGCTTCAGCCTTCTGTAAGGAAACTGCAATTTCTGAGCATTGCTGTTTAAATAGTCTATTACTTTATTACTGTGGAATGGCTTGTGTACTCGTTGGGATGTGGGGGATTTACTCCTAATCTAGAGCGTGGTGGCTTTCTGTGTTGGATGACATGAATACTGTCAGCAGGATGAAGTGAGCTGGGAGGCTGTTCAGTACCAAGGCTGATAGATTTATTGCGTGACTGCATGTTTTTGTCACCTTTGTATCTTTTCGTTATCTTCCACAAGGTAGATTTCTTGAAAAAGTGACTTACAAAGGCAAGTCAGCAGGTTGCATTCTGTTTTCTGATGCTGAATTCAAATTCCCTCTTTGATTCTTATGAATTATTTTTTTTAAGCAGAGATTTGGCAGTGGTTGTTTTTTTTTTAATTTATTTGACGTTTGGCCATCTGGAGCTGAGCAGAGCTTTAGTCACACATGTTAAGTGAAGCAATGTAGGATCTAGGAACTAGATTCAACCCCAGTATAAGACCATGGAATGAGCAAAATCCTATTTGCTGATAGCAGGTCACCAAGAGTTTCACCTTATTTTCTCAGCTCTGAGGGAATTTGGTCTCCAGGTGCTTGGGATACTTGGGGTAAATTGCTGGCCAAGTGAACAGAGAATGGTCAGAGCATTTCCAGTATTTTGTTTCTGAGTTAAAACAGCTAATAAGCAGTTCTGTCTGGTAGTGCTCTGTAGGGCACTTAGGACATGCTGATGGCCCAGAGCTACTGTTTGCACATTCTGTACTTCTATACTGAATGTAGGGTGCATCTTATTTTCTAGACACCTCCCCAAACCTTGCATTGCTGTAGCGCTGTCCCAGCTCTTCCAGAATGGAGGGCTCTGAATGAGGAGGATGAATACAGCCTTATTAATTCTCTGTGTGATTTACTGCTTTTTTTTTTGTACTGACTTTAGTTGTGCACTGAGTACAGCGAGTGGTATTGGATCCAGTGGGCACACTCCCTTCTATAATAGTACTTCTGCTTCCTTGGAAATGATGGATGCTGTCATCACCTTTCTGGGCAAATGATGTTGACAGCAATCTCACAAACATTATTGGTGAGGATTTCCTTCTTCTGTAATAGTGATGTCCAGCTTCCTTCTGGGTCTCATTAACAGCCTATAACTGTTTTTTGTACAAAGGCAGTGATGGGCCTACACATCTCCTGCTTCTGTTATTTTTCCCTTTGAGTTATGAACCGAAATCATTTGGTAACACTTCTGTTCTAAGCACATCTCCATGTGGAGCGCAATATTACTTTAATGACACTTCCTCTCTACTTAGCTGTTAGCCTTGTGATTGCTTTTTTAGGGCCAGAGATTGTCATGGCTTCCTTGATGTAGATATTTAGGGTAGTTAAGGATGGCTATGCCTGCTCTCATTTAGAAGAATAATGGCTTTATTCTTCTGTAACTTCTCCAGGTTCAGTCTGTAACTTCAAGTGCTATCTTTATTTTGTCAACAGATACTCTAGGTTACAGTTTGTGACTTCATTTCCTGTTGAATTCTAGTTTCCCTGCTGAAGACAGCTGCTCACAAACAGCTGTGTTTGTCCATTTTGCAAAGCTTTGAGGATTAATGATTTTAATGCACCATGCAGAGGAGTGACTTTGCTAGATCGATGCTCTCTCATTTGGTGATCAAGCTCTTTAGTGTTTAAAGGGATTGCCCTCCATTGGTTTTCTGCCTTTTCTGATTTCCAGAAGAGCAGTTCTGGACTTGACGCAAGTATCTGTTTGCTGCAGATGAGTCCAGGGCTGAGCCAGGCAGCTGCCATGCAGCCAGGTGAGGAGCTGCAGCACAACCTCCCTTGCAGCTGCCTTGAGAAATGATTAGGATCTGCATAATCGCTTCACGTCTACTTACAGGACTTTCAGATTTGGTACAGGAGAAATGGTAAGATATGCAAATTATGGGGGATGAAGCATGGCTTAGCTCAAGTAAAGAATCATACAGTGAAAAACACGTTTACACTGCTGCTAGGGTTAGTTAGCAGGCATCTCCTGAAAGTTACATTCATCGTCATAAAGTATATTGCTGAAAGTCTGATGGAATGGATTGCAGATGCCTTAAAATCAGTAAACTGTGGATTGGAAGTAGTTAGAAACAGCAGACACGGAACATGCTTTGAGCTTGACTTCTCACCATTGTGGCCATCATCTGTCACCTGTAAGTTAGTTTTTTTCCTTTGAGTGCAGAGCTTGATGCATGTCGTGCCATCTTGGTGAGCAGAACTGGCAGCTGGGGGCATGGGACAAATGAGGTGCTGTGAGGCCTTGCCTGGCAATGCTCACATTGGTCCAAACTCAGACTGGAGTCTGTGGTGTGAAGTGGGCTGCATCACTGGATTTTAGGGTTTTATTTCAGAACCATTAGTTTTGTTCACTTCCTAAGTGAGCCTAGAGATGTGATTTACTAAGGAGGAATGCATTTTAAAATAGCTGAGGCTTTTTGGCAAGTTGTTGTTAGTGCGTTTAACAAGGTGCTGTGTTCTGCAATTTGGAAGTTTCATGTCAGTTGTTACTGCTGGTGTCATTTAGACCTGGCCACAGTTTTGCCATACTCCTCTGCTAAGTACAGGCTAATTCAGGCTTTTCTCAGTGCAGTTTCTCTCCAACTGTGGGATTTCATGCTCTAGGTGCTGGCAGTTAGCACCATCTATGATGGCAGGTGCAGTTTATGCTATAGGATATATAAGATGAGGCTGTTATATCCAAGAGGGTTAGAAAGCATGTGTGATAGCATAACCTAGTAATACTAGTTGTTCTTTTCCTGTCATCTAGTCCAGCATTGTAAGCATGCCTCCCATTTCCTAATCCACAGTGGTGCTGTCTCATTTGTGCTAGAAGAATGTTAATGATATTTGGGATAGGCTTAAATAGGATTTAAGCGTCATGCAGATGTGGGCTAATCTGCCTGGAGTAGTAGTCAGCCTTGTATGCAAACGCTCAAGCCCAGATAGATACAAAAATTAGCAGTTTTGAGTTACTGATACAAGATTTTTTACACCTTGGTAGTCAAGGAGTTCTCTAACACACTGCCTTGAAAAGGTGTAACAGATTTTTACCACAGCCTTTTATGATGCGATCATAGGGAAGAAGAGGGAAGTGTTTTCTGTTGAACAGGGTGAGTTAAAAGAGAACATCAAGTTTTCCAGCTGTACTGTTTTAAAATAAAATATCGGTAGGAACATCTCACTAAATGTATTTCTGCTTGTACCCACCCAGTCATCAATGGATATACCAGATCATGAACTTGGAGGGGAAAAAGAGCAGGTTAACTTACAAACAGAGGCTTGTGTCAAGGCTACGTTAGGGAACAAAATAGAGCAGATTTAAAGTTGTGTTTGGATGACCTTCAAATCCCATCTGCGGGATTCCTTTTAGCTTCAAGTTTCAAATGTCAGCTGCAAGATTAAATGCAAAGGCAGCGTGGAACCTCTGACAGGCTGTTCTGGGTGAAGGACAGTTGTGCCCAGGGGTCCAGGCTCTTTGTCCTCTCTGCAGAGCCAAAAAGAGTAAGCTCATGCCAGTGCAGACCTAGGATATGAAATCTGGATCCCAGAAGTATTTCTCTGCAGCTAGGATTGCTGCAAGCTGTCTGTCACCAGTGAGCCTTCTCGGCCAAGGGAGGTTTGTTAAAAACAATTTGGGCTTAAAATTTAGGAAAAAAAAAAAAGACTGGGCCTTCCTGGCATCATTGCTTGGAGAGCGTGATGCCGGGGATGGCCAAGGAGCTCATCGCTCATTTCCCATCAGTGCACCTGTGTTTCCAGGCCTCATAAGATCTTTTTTGGTTTCCATTGAAAGCATCTACTTGGACAGAAGTTTCAGGCCTTTTTATGTGGCTCCTCACAGGTGTTTCCCTGTCTAAGGTATATGAGGAGATTAACGGTACCTGCTGGAGCAGGGGCTGCTCTGGGTCTGCCCATGCCACTAAATCCTAGAGGGGAGAAAAAAAAAATGCAGTTGTTCCTTCATCATAATAACTTTATTGCCTTCATATGTCTTCATCCCAGTCCACAAGCTGCTTTGTTTCCAGAGCATTAGGGCTTGCTTGCAGCAGGAAGAGCTTCTTTCCATTTGCCCAGTTGCTGACCCATACAGGGGCTGGGGGCTGCTCCAGAAACACCTAGGCAATAAAAGGTCAAGAATGCCCCTTTTTTCATTTCTTTTAGAAAAGAGGGGAGTGTGTTGCTTCAATAGGAACTGTTCTCTGTGGGAGGAATTGGGATATTTTGCACTCATTGATGCATTAATTGAGGGTGAAAAAGGCAATGTCTTCATCAGGTAAAACAAGAACATTACAAATCCACTGTGATAATAGATTGTTCCAGGCAGGTGCTTGGTTTATTTCCCTGAGTCCAGTAAAAACATCCCAGGCCTCAGCTGTCTCCAAGAGGCCTTTAGCAGGACTGAGAGAATGAAGATGGGTCAGAGGGCTGAGAAGTCTGCTCTGAAGGGCTGTGAAAGCTTTGGGAGCTTTAATTGTTACCACTGATGTCATTCAAGCCTGATTCCCACTGGAAGTTCTTCTGTGTTAATTATGGTCATGAGAATGATAACTTGGCAAACGCAGCTGCAGCATTGCTGTTGAATCAGTTAATTACTCATCCAGGCTGGATTGGAGAGATGTTTCTTTGCTCTTCTTATAAACAGCTGTAGAGAGGTGGAAAGATTTTGAGAAGGAAAGTCACTTATCAGCTGTTACGAGGGGAAGGCTGTGGGATCCCAACCCTAGTGTGTTGTTTTTGTGTGTTTGTGTTTTTGAAGGCATTGTGGTGCTTTTTTCCAAAAGGGAAACATGCAACATGTTGAAATCTGCAATAGCAATTCTTTGTTACTTAGTACAGCCCTAAAAAAGCACTTCATGGCTTAAACTGATTCAGCATTAATAAGCTTTTATGGTATACAGGTGAGGGAGATGGATTGTATTACGAATAAATTGAAGATATCACAGTGGTTTTCTTAGGCAAATGTAGTATTTCTGGGATGGCTTTGGAAACAGATTGATATTCTGGTGATGCTGATCTCACTGTAGGCCTATTAGTCTTTCTTTAGTGCTGCTTGCTGACCCTGGGCTTGAAACAATGCAAACATCTGAATGTTCATCATAGGACTCCAGGGCAAAGCCTCAGCTGTAGGAATTCTGCCTTTTAAGTGACCTCTGCCAGTTTCCCCACATTAATCTGGCTTTCTCTTTATCTGTTTCTGTTTATCATAACAAATATCCATGCCGTTTTTTGTCTGACATGCAAGCTGTAGCTTCTCACTGTTAATTCAGGTAAGTGTTGAAACATGTGAGATAAAATGTATTTACATTGCTGAACTGGGTCACTTCTTTTCTTTGTGAAATTTGATTCTGAATCTGCTTGGGAGCAGAAGAAACACTTTTCTAACACCATTATTTTGCTGTTAAGGCAGACAAAAGCCTCAAGCTGCTTTGTGTAATGTACCTCACAGCTCCTCAGGTTGGCTTTTTCTCAGGCAAAAATAATTTACAGAAATGTCAGTGGAGGTGAGAAGTGATTATTTTAGAGCTAGTCAGTTAAATAACTGCAGTGAAAACATGTTCTTTGTATGTGATGACAGAAAGCAAAGATAAATATGATGGCATGCTCATAGTGCTAAAGATGTCCTACAGTCTGTGATTAGATGATTTCTAGGTTGTTAATTAACCAATTTCTATGGCATTTTTACAGAGAGAGGAGAGCTGTGTTTTGTTGGTAGGGCACTGCAGAATTTGGTTTGTGTCCAATGATTTCAAGGATAAACTCATGGCTAAAATGATGCTCTACATTGTCTGACCTTAGGAATGCATCTAAGGCTGAGGCTGGAGAGACCTTCCTGGTGTTACCTCTTGCCATGCCCTTTGCTCAGTGTATTCCCCAAGCTGTACTTAATCATGTTGTAGGTGACCAGTGTTGGAGGCAATGAATTAGAATTAAAAATGGCCTCGTAGGATGCTGAGGTACCTGCTGGTAGTGCTCTGCTATCTGCTGTGGGAAAAGACAGCAGATTTGTTTGTGATTTGTAGGAGGTTTGTACTAGCCTCAAGCTTCCAAAAAGATGTTGTGGACAGCTGGAGCTGCGCTTTGTGAGCCTCTTGTAACTCAGAGGTAAATCAGGATTCATCTTTCTGCAGCTGCTTTGCTTTAGATGTGCCTTTCCTTGGAAACAGTAAGTGTCAGTGTTGTAAGATGGACATAATCAAAGTCAAGATATTAAAAACAAATAAATACCAATTTCCAAACCCCTCTCCCTTCCCTGACGCTAATCAGATCAGACACGTGAAGGCTGTGGCTTCCTCAGTACTGCATGTTGTTGCTGTTGTTGTTTGCATCTAATTTAGGTCACATGCAGTGAAACTCCACTTGCACTGAAGTAAACCTGCCTGCTCTTGGCGGCGCTTTCTGGGGCCACAGGGGTTTTGCCTGTGATACGTGAGGAGCACAAAGCAGCAGATGAGAGGCTGAAGGCACAGCATGCAGTTGCTGCGCAGGCTGCTTCCTTTGGGGTGGTCAGGCTGCCTGGAGCCTGGAGTGCTCTGTGGTGCTCCTTTGCCTGAGCCTCTTTGGAGCCATTGCTCAGGCCCAGAAGTGATGCTGCTGGTTGTGTCTATAATCCTAAGCTTGTTTTTATTTTTTCTTTCTCTCTTTTTTTTTTTTTCTTAAATTTTTTTTGTTAATCCCCTGCTGGCAGTCATGTAGTAGAGAGGATTGACTGTATAATCTTTTCCTTTTACTCCTGAGCCTTCTATCTTAAAATGGACTTTTGGTTTTGTCTTTTACAGCATGCTTCTTTATGGTTTCTTGTGTTTCCCAGCATTAGAAGTCTGGAAATGCTGCTTATAGAATGGAGAAATATTTTTAGTCATGAAACAAAATTACTTTTGAAAAGATTTGGATTTGGATGATCAGAAATACACTTAGAAAGAGTTTGCCTTCTATGTTTATGAACTTGTTATGGAAAATGGGGGAAGAATGCTACTTGTTTGTTAGCATCAAAAGATTGCATTTTTGAGGAAGAGCAAACAAAGTTCTTTGGGAACATAATTTTAGTTGATTTAAGCCTGTGAAAGACTTTTTTTTCCTTTTTTTCCCCTGTTTTCTAAACTACAGTGATTCCCTTTCACACTAGTTCTGTGAGCTGACCTGTCTAAGGTAAGCGTTTAGCTTGGTTTGCTTTTTTTACGTATGGGAATGGACAGGAATCCACTGACAGATGACCAAGATGGCATTTACTGCACTTGGTCTGAACGGTTGTTGAGGGATTAAAAGTAGCATTCATCCTGAAAGATGTAAGACAAGGTGATAAGTTACCCTTTGTATGTAGTTTATGTTAATTGTAGGGAAGACTTTCATGATGCAGCATGGAGGAGATGTCTGTGTACTGACGGGTAAGGTCAACCCTGCTCTGAATGTTGCTTTGTATTGCTAGAATTAGATTAACACAGGGAAGCCCAACAAGGCTGGCAGGAGGGATGGGCTCTGTGCCACAAGTTGTGACCAATCTCTGAGGACCTTCTAATCTTAAGGGACAGCAGAAACCCACACAGAGTTTGTAGCCCTTGCTTATTTATTTATTTCTCCAAAAAGAGTGCTACGTAAAGCTATTTCTAATGATCTTCACTGTGACAAGTTGTTGTAAAGGAGGTAGGTTGGCAGGTGATTGCACGGAGTCCATCAGGGAAGCATGAATAAAGGTGGTTCATCAAATGGATTAGCTGTGCTGTGTATGTATGTACCTGTAAGGTGTTGGAAACTGAATGGCCGACCCCGAATCAAGTTGATAAAATTCACTTTGCATGGCAGAGCCGTGGATTCTTCTTTCCAGGTGAAGGGAGATGAGCTGTTTTTCAGGGAGTGCTTTTACGCAGAGGTGTGTGCTGGTGTTTCCCTGTTCTAGGAACAGATTTTAATATCCTTTTGATACATTTTAATTTTTATCTATTCCAACCTGCCCTATAAAAAGGCATTTTAAATGAATGTCTTCCCTTTATTCTGATGAGGAAGTTGAACTAAAGCCACACCTTATATGATTTTAACCGCAGTGTGCCAACTGATCTTTATCAAAGGGTAAGAATCACAAAGTGTAGAGCATCAGCCTCAAATACACTTGCCATAAAGAATGAAAGCTGGAACTGATGCACGGAGACTATATACGATCCTCATGTCGTTCCCCAGATTTAGGTTGCTTCTGAGTGCAAGTATAGCGAATGTCACGTTTTAAAATATAACTTATCTGCCAGCAGCTCAGGCAGAAGCTGCTTGAGTGCGGACGGATGGCCGGCTCTGCGGGCAGTCAGGGTACAACCCGGCTTCGGGGCCGCTGGGGCGGGGAAAACAGGCTGCGCGCGGAGGGGTGAGGCGGCGAGGCGGCGCCTCCTGGCGGCGGGAGGCGGGAGCGGCAGCCGGGCCGGCTCGGGCTGCTCTGCACCGCTGCCCTTACGGTCAGTTCCTCACTCGCCGGTAATTGCCTCATCTTCTGCAGCTGCTCTCGTCATTCTCGATGTAGCATTGGAGAAAATGCTGCCACGTGTCCATGCATACCTTCACCTAAAAGTTGTCATCCAAAGAGGTGTTGAGGCGCAGGTGTGGTTTTGATAAACTTTAACCAAAGAAATTGTTCATTTAAATCAGGAATCCAGCCTGAGAATTGTCTGGATCGCTGTTTTGTTTCATATCCAGAGCTGCGAGGCATATGTTTGTACATATTCTTCTCTTCAATCAGAAGTATATCATATTATTAACTTTTTTTTTTTTTTTTTTTTTTTTTAACCAGATTTGGACTTGTGAAACTAAATGGCTGCAGCCCTGTGGCTGTATTTCCACAGAAGTTAATCACCTCACTTTCATGCTGTTCTGGTGTGTAATCAGCTTACCCCTTGGGGCCAACAAATGCCTTCACAGCAGTTTATGTATAGCTCCTGATTTGGTGGCCATTAGGCATCTCAGAACTCCTGGGACAAAGTTTGGCTTTTCTAGCTACATAATGATTTTAATGAGGGGAAGGTGAAACGACTCGCAGCCACTCTCACGCATTCCAGTGACCAAAGGAACTTACCTCTTGTAATTTGGCTTTTGGAGTCTTTTGTAGTTGCTCCTACAGTGGCCTGTAGGTAGCCTAGCCCTGGAGCAGGTAAGCTTTGGTCTTTTGTTTTGGCTTCAGATATCACAGAGGTGTAATTACACCGCGTGGCCTCCTGGAGCACCTTCATCCTTCCCAATGATGACTGTGAAATTACAGGCTTCACCTTTAAAAGAAACAGGCAAGTCATTTTTTCCAGCAAGAATTTGCTTTTATTTCACAGTGGAGTAGGTATGAGAAATTTAAGCTTCTGCCGATCTTTGCACCAGACATTACAAGCTCAGTCTGGATTCAGTTTAGAGAATCAGCATCTAAGATACTTTTTCCACGCTCCTCCCTGACTCTTCCAACTCCTTTAATCACTTTTTGTTTCCCTCAGCAGCAGGGTCAGTGACAAGTCATTTTCTACAGCATCTCTGTTTCTTCTTAGTTAACACTGAAGTGCCAGAAGTGAGTAGTTCTTTTCCTGTCTGGTATCCTTAGCTCTTCCTCTCAGTTGTGGAATTGCACATGCTTTCAAAGGGAAGATTAAAGAAATGGCAGTGAATCTCAAATGAAACACTAACATATTCTTCTGTCCCGATTAACCATCCTCAAGGCAACTGTACAGATGTGTGTGAGGGAACTCTGCTTTCTCAGTCTCATATGCTCTTTATTAATGGTATCCATCATGCTGCACTGCAGAGTTTCCATGTTTCCCTTTTTTGAGGAGGATGTAGATCCTGTTAAGTAGAGAACATATATTAAACAAGGAGTAGGTGAAAAGATATTTATGTTTTCAGTACAGTGAATTATTTTTCCTTCAGCTTCATGAATCTCTGGCACTGAGAATGAAAATTGCTTTTATTCTCATGCCAGGCTTTTCTGTAGTGCAAGGGCAGGAGGCAGTGGGTGCAAACTGGAATGCAGGAGGTTCCTCCTAAAGATCCAGGAGCACTTGTTTACTGTCGAGGTGACCGAGCAGTGCCACAGGCTGCCCAGACAGGTTGTGGAGTCTCTTCCTTGGAGACCTTCGGAAGGCACCGGGACATGGTGGTGGGCAGCCTTCTTCAGGTGTCTGTGCTTGAGCAGAGGGTTTGTTGATGATTGCCTTCTGAGATCCCTTCCAAGTTAGCCAGTTTGTGATTCTTGAATACTGCCACAGGTCAGTACTGTGAGTGGCGAGCCATGCCACAGCAAGGCTTGTGTCACCTGACTGTGTGTACCACAGCTATTCATTATTCCTCTGTTCCCCTCCATTCTCTGGACATCTCTCTCCTTTACCCCTTGAATTGAGCTTTCATGTACAGAGATAGATTGAGATACCAGATAATGTCATGCTGAAGCAAAAAGATGAGGCACCTGCATCTCTGTTGCTGTGGTGAGCTGGTTTCTTTTTCCTTATTTTCTTCTTTCCTTTTACTATTCTTTGGAGTAATGAAAGCATCTGGTCTCCAAGCAGAAAAGTTCTCAGAATTTTAATTAATAATGTAAACCATTCTCAGGTTTTATGTGTCTCTGTGTGCACCCTGTCTTTACTCCCTGTAGCAGAGAATAGTGTCATAAAATCACTTATGGTGCTTTTTCTGTTGTTAATATAAGCTGGTGGCCTGCTGGGCTCCTTCCTGTTCTATACTCTCAGTTCTGTGTTATGAGAGAGAAATAGGCAATATATTTTTGGATCCCTCAGTTTGGCCAAACACTCTGGCATGAGCAGCATCCCTTATCCCTGTCTTGCAGGCATTTAGCAGCAACTTGTTCCTTCATTCCTCTCAGCAGTGCAGTCTGGAAATCTCCAAGTGACCTGTTTTCCTGCCAGCATGCAGTTGCAGTGGCAGTAAGGGAGCAGGACCCTCCTTGTTTTGGGTAGGAAAACTTAAACTGCAAGACAGTTTCACAGCAGTATGTTACATAATGCTGCTCAAAGCAGAAGTAATTAATGTGGAGGTGGAAAAGATACCCTTACGTCTCAGTGCAAAGCCGGCTTGTCTTTCTGACAAAGATAGTTACCTCCTACCTCTTCATGACCGTGAGAGATTCTCTCAGAATCCCAAAGATGAGAGAAAAGAATTGAAAAATTGTTTTAAATCCTTCACGGAATCTGGCAGTACAAGCAGAAGGTTGATCCAGCGTCACTTTGACTGTTTGATATTTGGAAACACTGAAGAAATCAACATGTAAGTGGGGAAAAACAAGCAGCCAAACACAAGGCCACCTCGCCAAGGCTGCAGAATTCTCCATTTCTCATCACACCAGCCAGGTTCTTATTTTGTGCTGCATTGGTGAAATGCTGGAGTAACCTTGTGAAATAATGAGTTTTCCCAGTACACCTGAAATCAGTGTCACAGCGTATGAAGTTTAGGAGACCATTGGACTGTCTAGCTTAATGTACTGTAGTGTTACCACTGTCAATGCAGTATATAACAAGGTGAAACTCCACTGAAGGTGTTCCCTGCCCAAGCAGTGATAGGAGTGCTCAGTTTGCTCTGTTACACCCTTTCTTATATGGCTTTTTCAAGTTCTTTGTGAGTGCATGATAAGGAGAGATAGAGTCTGGCTAAACCTCCTAACTGATGCTCATCTGACTTTGACAACATATAATCATGGATAAAAATATTCTGTGCTTGGTTACATCCTAAAAATACTCTTCACAATTCTTGGCAGCTGTTACTAGAAATAGTTTACTACTGCCTGGGAGGTACAGCAGAAGCCCAATAAGTAAAGACTAGGTATATTTTTTTTCTTCTCAGGTATTCAACGTGACTTCAATATCCCTGTTCAGAGTCTTCCAAGCATTTGCTTTTCTTAGACTGCTTACAGAGAGTGAAGGAAGATTTTGGATTATTGTCTTGGGCTCCTTGCTTCACCCTCTTTCTGTATTAAAATCATAAACGGTTTAGAAAAGATAGATAAGGACTGTTTATTTTCTCTTAACAAATAAATCAGGGCAATCAGTGATATGAATTGGAGACCTGTAGGGGGAGGGGAACAAGTGGTTAGGCTTTGAAACTCATCACAACTGGCTTTTTTGAAATAGATTAATAAAATGAAGGAATCGAGCCATTGAAAGTAATCTATCCAAATGCCTGGTTTTACTGGAATTACAGAATTACTGGTTCTGAAATCTGGGCAGAAGGTGAGGGGATTATATATATGCATCTTAAAAGCATTGTAGGATTGAAGAAAGTGAAGGAAGGTCCTGTAGCTGCACTTAGTGACGGATTGTTTTCAGTCAAGAACTACCCTAGCACCCGGTTTTTGGATGCCTGTACTGTGACAAGCTCTGCTTATGGCACCTCTCCTTCTAGGACTGTCCAGGACTCAGTTAGGTTTATTTTTGTGAAATAAATCCCCAGAGATGCCACTGTTCAGGCCGGTGTTTTTCTGCAGATTGCCATTCCATCTTTTGTTGCCTTCTGTAGTTCTTGTATTAGCTTTCACTTTGGGACCCTGAAAACTATGCAGCTGTCTTCATCACAAGAATGCAGTCAGAGGTGGATGCTTATTTGCAGAAACACTTCTTGTGTCCTTCTAAGAATCCAGAGAATTGTCACTTCAGTATTAAGGTCAGTGCAGTACGTTGTGTGTGTGTGTCTGAAAAATCTGTTCTATCCTTTGATTTTCTTTTTTTTTAAATTCAGTTTGAAGTTTTGCTTTTCATTGTAAGAACTTTAAATTCACAAAAGCTATGTTACTGTTTTAATATTAAAGTTTACAGATTTTTTTGTTATTATTCCCTGAAGACCAAATATGTGCACATGTTTTGCGAGTGTCTTCATACATTTTATCTTATGACACATCTTTTAAAGTGTGATATTCACATGTGTGTCCCGTGAATGTGAATCTAGTTCACTTGTAAGCTTACTACAGTTCTCTCAATTGTCATCCCCCCAAACTCAGTGAAACAAACTGTATTTTGTGCAAGTCTTGGCAGAAGGTGCTGTGTTATACAGTGAGAACACATGATGGCAAGCGTGCTAATCACCTTACCTTTGGGCTGTCTGAAGGAGTAGCAGCGTTAATCTTGTTACCACCTGCAGAATGCACTGACCTTCTGCCTGTGGAAAAGATGCTTCTGTTTGCAGCACATAGATGTGGGGTGTACATGTGTGGCATACTTTGCATCGTGATCCAGTGCTTGAATCGTGTTGCTGCGTGCTGTGAAGTCCCTGCTGTGCGGCACTCTGCGGGCGGCTGCATTTACCCAGTGATTCCTGTTTGTGCTGGAGCTGATAGTTTGATGGCACTGCATGGAAACAGGATGCACAGGAGCTGAGTACATCAACTGAAGGCTTGCATGCCTCCTGACACAGGCAGTCTGAAATGCATGTTGGTAGTTGGTGAATTCCTCAGTCCCTTCCTCTGTTTCTCTTACTTTTCAGAGCAGAAGGGTAGATACCTTTCAGTTACGCAAAGCCTTTAACGTGCATCTCCTTGGTTTGTAAGCCCTCCTTACATGATTGAAACGGGGGTTGTGGGAAGACCAGGATAGGTGTTTTCCTGTGTTATATTGCTTCTAATTCCAGAACTAATTGGGAAAGCATAAAAGACGACATTCATTTGCTTTCAAGGGAGAACTAATGGAACCATTCATGTTTCTCATTCTTTCTTTAAAATCTTAACCTTAGAGTTTTGTCTTTAAAATATTTGGTGTATTCTTGTGTATGGTAAGAAAATACACTATAGAAAATGAATTGCACTGGCCTTTGTGTTGTGTGCTGCCTGCACAGCAGGCATTTCAGTGAAGATCAGCATCTCTCATTGCCTTCATGCAGTGAATATCATTTAAGAGTTTTCCAGGTAGGGATTCTAAACTTCCACTTGCCATCAAGTAAAAATCAATCAAAAATCAAGTAAATGTGAGCTTAGGAAAAGAAAATACCAAGTGTATTTCAGTGAGTTACGCATTTTTCTAGAGGATAAATCTTGACAAAATTATGTTGTGTGAAACTCTTCTGTTCCTTTTAGCTGCTGCCATTGGATGCAAAGTTCTTTATGGTAAGCAGTGAACTTCTTTATGGTAAGTAGTTTGCATCCTGTGTCGAACAACTGGTATGACTAATACTAGACTTGGAAATGCAGACGTACCTTTGATTTTGGAAGTAGCTTTTAGGAATCTAAGGGACTTAGAAATACAGCCTAGATTCTCAATTCATCATCTTTTATTCATTGTCAGTTAATAGGAGAGGAAATAATTTTTTTTGTTTGTCTTGGGACTGTTTCTGACGCACGGTTATTTCTGTGTTCTCTTCATTCTTCTTCCGCTAACACTGCAGCACTCTGGTTGGTTATCTATTTATATTCCTACTCAAATATGGCCTACATAAATTAATAAGTAATGTTAGATTGATTCCATACCTTTCTAGTCCAGAGAAAGCTGCTTTTAGTGGCAGATAATGTCAGAAAGATGACTTCACTGCTGGCAAAATATTTGCAAGATTTGGGGCACTGTTGAAATGATGAGGTAAATTTGTGGTGCTTTCCAGGATTCAGGATTTGACTGAGGAAGTACAAATATTCTATCTGCTGTTTGTATTGATTTTCACTGCACTTTGTTTCTAACTTTGTGGCAGAGCTGAAGGTTTATGAGAGCTGGAACCATGGGAGGTATACCTCCCTACAAGCAGCTGCAATATCAAACTGCATTTCTGGATAATTGTTACCTAAAGTACGTTAGATAATCAATGATGTTACCTGTTCCTATTTCATTGTGTACTGCAATTCTGTATTTTCAATCTGTGTGTTTTATTTTGCATTCAAATGAGAGTGAGGAGATTGCCTTCTGTAGTTCTGCTGCTGCATTCAAGTGAAAAGCATTTTATTTCCAGTTATAAGAAGGGATTTGGTGACAGGCAGGCTGTACAGTAGCTGCCTAGCCAGGTGACAGGTGACAGATTTACTAAGGAGCGGCATAATAATTTTTTTTTATTAGAAAACCCTTGCATTGCTTATGTTCTATATTTTTTGTTTCTGGTTAATTGAAGTCATAAATGAAAGAGGTGTAAACTTTTCTGGTCCCTTGCAGTGTGGGCTCTTCAGCTGTAGGAAACTTAGAGCAGAAAGTATTTTCTCTTTTAAAGACAGTAAACTTCCACCCAGTAATTTTTTTTACAGACATAATGTTTTCTATTTTGTAAGTTCAAAAGCCTGGAAGTTGTGAAAATTGTGGGTCTAGTTAATTGTCTCTTTGCACAGAATGCACTATAAGAATCGAGCAGAAAAAGCAGGGAGCAATACTAATACATGGTTAAATTTTGGAAAGCCACAGAAGAAGCCAGGGTAAAAACTTACCTCTCATATCAGAGAACCGGCGTGCTAAATAGGCAAAGGGATGAGGTCAGCTAAGGCACTGAGAACCAGAAGGATTTAGAATATTCCCCTGCCTCTTGACTGTCTGACTGAATTAGGCAGATACTGCTTGTGTGGTTTTGTGTCTGTAGCGCCTAACATTATTTTATCATGCCTAGAAAATTCACCTGATGGGTGGAGATGTACAGGTTTAATGCCAGACTGATGAGACCTTTCTTTCTGACGTTAGAATTCCCTTGCTGTTGCCCCACAGAGTTCCCAGCATGCCTGCAATGGGGAGGAGGATTAGGTGGCTGTCAGCATCGTTTTCCTTCATCACAGAGCAGCTGACTTGTCATTGGGAATGACTCTGTCTTCTCTTTCTTATTTCAAAAATTTAAATAATTGGGGGCTCTTAATTAAAAGAATTTTGATTTAATCCATTGCTAGTGAAGCAGAGAGCTGCTATCAAGTGTCTGTATAATAATAGAGCACGGGGCTGAGGAAATACGTGTGAGCCTCTGCATTTTCTCT
This sequence comes from Centrocercus urophasianus, assembly GCF_019232065.1. Lineage (NCBI taxonomy): Eukaryota > Metazoa > Chordata > Aves > Galliformes > Phasianidae > Centrocercus > Centrocercus urophasianus. Next base: position 7,423,080 of record NW_024884722.1, read on the forward strand.
GAAGCTTCTGAGGTATTTTGCAGGATTTAAATTTTAATATTGAAAGCTGCTTTGAACAAATTTGGGTGCCGTGTTTGTTGGATACTGCAGTGGAAGCACTGTATGAATGTATTAAGGCAGTAGAGAAGAAAGAAGCATTTTACAAATGAAAAGCTGGGTTACTAAAGAGTTTAAGCGAATGTGTGCAAGTAATATTTCTGTCCTTATGTGTGGGTTTGTTTTTTTGCCTTGAATTTTGAAATGGAGTATGCACAGGTCTCTCTGCTACATTTCTTTAGGATATCTACTCATCTGGGGCATCATTGTTTTTAGGCACCTACTTCAACTAATTAGAATTTGATTCTTGAGAGGCGGCACGCAGACTAGATTTAATTAAGCAAAAAAAGAAATTCTGCAAGAAGAACATTCGTTCAAATTTTGTTTTCCATTTCTCTTGGCATCCTCATCTTGTATTGCCTGTTTTAAACAGTATTACAGCCCTACCAGTATGGTTATGGTGTTATATTTGGCATGCTATCAAAAATGTCTAAAGATGGAAGTGTACTTGTGGACAAGACTGCTTATCAGCATTGCTTGAAGACTTGCTAAATGAGGCAGAACCAAGAGCATCATCACATATATTTTTCTTATGCAAATATACCTGGCAGTTTCCTGTTTTGCCCATGAAGGTGTAAGTACATATGAAATTGGTGATGTCAGCAATGCTTAGAGTAGCTTTTAGAATTTGAAACTTACTAGCAGGTTACTGACACAACACAGGAAATAAAATAGCATTTTCTCTTGAGGCCTCATCATGACAAGTAGTTTCCCCAGGCTTCCTTCTTTTCTTCCTTGTTTAGTGTTTTCAAGAGCAGAAAGTTACCGTAAAGTACTCAAGTACCAAAGCCAGTCAGTCTGGAAGCAGTACTTCTAATAAGTGTCTGTCTGCCCATTGACAAGAGTGGAAATACAATAGGATAGTAAACAGACGTAGGATAGAGGAAGGAAGACATAAAATTCACTGCACTATGCAGAATATGTTACTTTGGGCTTTTTGCTTTGAACTTTCACCCATAAATGGTTCTGAGTAAGGGGAGTGATGAATGCTTGGCTTATCAACAATGTGAACATAAGGTATTTTGGGGTACATTCACTTTCAGAATTTGAAAGATGCATCTCTTCTGTTCTCTGTGGATCTCTGTTAGCATGGCTCTCATTACCATGCTGCTGCTTCTGCAGGTTTTACAATATAAAGCATGGCAGGCTTGACTCATCCTTGAGTGAGCTTGGGCAGAGGAGGCAGAGGATGGCTGCCTGCTCTTCTGTGGGGCTGCAGTCCTCTGCCTGTATCTGGGCTGAGCTGGTATTGCAGGGAGCTCACTGGGATGGCGCTGTTTGATACCTACAAAATCTGATTGCATTGAAATACCCGAAACCCATATCAGTGTAACCATAATAACCATTTCAGCATGAACAAAAACTAATCCCAGATCAAATTCTACTGAGGCGGTTATTAATTCTACTGAGGTAGTTATTGCATTTCCCTACTCCATGTATGACCGCTTGCCATATTTTTAATTGCATCACTGAATAGTTCTCTTTAAAGATATGAGAGATGTTGTGGTTACTCAGTAATGGTACTTCTCACATCTTGTGTCAGTGTGTCATGAAATTGTTGCAGGCTATGGGAGAAACAGCTTCTACTTAAGCATTATAGTTTGATTATACATTTAATGCCCACTCCAGTTTGTTTCCTGTTTTTTTCACTACCATTTTGTCATTAAAGTCATCCCCCACAAGGCTATCTTCCTTGAATGGGTCCTCATTATGATATGTACTTGAATGCATGCAGGTAGAATGTTCAGTGAAGTGATAGGTCGCTGTATTTCCTCCCTGGTCTATCTTGAGGTGCATTTGTTCTTGAATGGAATAGGAATAAGGCCATCTACTTGTTTCTGAGAGTAAAGATTGTCTGCTTTTCGTTCTGTGCAAAATGCAGCTGGGTAGTGAAACAAAGACCATTGAGCAGTTGCATAGCAAGGAGAAAAACTTGTTCATAGTTAAAAGAAATTCTTTCAATCATATCAGGAAGTTCTCAGGCTTCAGACAATCTGCTATGCTCTTGGGGTATAGGTTTACCCTGAAGCTGTGCTCTCTTGCAACTATGCTTGGCATCAGTTTGTAGATCTTATTCTCTGAATGTGAAACTCCGACTACTTGCTGCAATGGGAGTTTTACGTGTCAGGGCTTTGTGTCGGCCAACTTCGTAGTCCAGTGGAGGTTGTAAAGTTCTTTGAATTCTTTGGGACAAATGATGCTACGTGTGTGATTTGGAGCACAGTACGAATGCTCTGATGTATATTCTGTAATGCAGCATCAAGTTGAGTTGTTCCTCTTTTATATTCTGTGTGAAAGTTACATAAGATCTTGCAGAAGACTACAAGTGAAAGATGTCAAAGAACTCTGTGGGATTTCGAGGTTTTTTGTCAGCCTTAGTATTAGACCTAACATAAATAAAACTTCTGTTTTCGAGTACACATTCATTTTAACCTGTGAGAAAGAAGTGATATGATTCCTCAGAAGGCTTCCAACAAAGGTGAGTCTTAAGCTCACACATCTTGAGTGCTCCTACAGGCTGTTGCTTACCCTTTCTTTCATGCTTGCTTGTGTTTCACTCTTGCTTCCTTTCCCCTCAGAGCTATGTGCTGATAATACAGACACTTATACAACAATGCATAGCAAATAAATGCTAGAAACAGAATCTCAGCTCCTCATGCTTAAATACACGTACGCTCAGGCATGCATGCATACTTGCAAACGCATGGTAGTTTAAAAAGATGGCAACATAAGGACAAATTCTTCTGTGTTTATGCCATTGCAAGTTTCCCTGATGAGACGACTCCATTTCTGGTGTCCCAAGGTTTTCATTCATCTCAATTTCAAAGTAACTGATGAAGCCTTCAGTTAACATGTAAACACTGTGCAAGTTTTCTCTAGGAAGTCAGTGTCACAGTAATTTGGTCAGTGGAATGCTACTCAACTTCTTCAGAGCTTGCTGCTTTGCAGATACAGAGGGCATAAATACAAATGAACTGTTGTCCTGTGTCTGCTTGGCACATACAAGAAAGCTACTCTCTCAATTAGCTATAGGCAAATAGGTTGTCTGACTAATGCTGTTCTTTCAGTGATGCTGTGTGAGAATAGAAAGTGACTTAAAAATTGTGCTTGTAGGGAAGATGTGGTATTTGAGAAAGAAGTGAATACTGTTGCAGTGTTTTCTGGAAAATATTGGGAAGACACTTCAGCAAGCAGAGTGAGTTTCTTAGATTGTTTTGCCTCCCCTCTGTCTGCTTGACTTCCTTGCATTGTCAGCTGGTGCAAGGGTGTTGGTTGTAGGAAATGGATCATAAAACTTTTAATGAAAGTTTAGTGGGAAATGGCAAGAACAATAAATCTGTCAAAACAGGTTATTCTTGTCCGCAGATGAGGCAGCAGCCAACCCTAGTCATAAGGAAAGTCTCTGTTCAATGACTGCTGCCTGATCCTTGAGCTTACTTCCAGCTCTGAAGAGGACTTCTGTAAAGCGCAAGTTGCTTTCTTCATTTGTTTTGAGCTTCTTTTGTAATCTCTGGCTATGGTCTGAACTCGAGGAGAAGCTGAGGGCTGTCAAGTGCAGCTCAAATCACAGTCAGCATCATCCGCAGCATTCGGCTGTGACTGCCTTTGGAGCAAAGCCTGTCAGATGCATCATTTGCTATTCTGCCTTCTCTGATGTGATGGCATGGGGCCCTGTCTGTTGATTGTCCCTCACTGACCTCCAGCCATAACCTAACTTTTGAGGACACTGAGGATGGGAGAAAGGCTGCAGCTACCTATTGCTGGGGTTGCTGTTCTGGAGTACGTGAGGCTATTTCAGCCAGCTCTTTATAGGAAATATTACAATTTTTCTGCTTTTCTGTAGTGCTGTAACTGCAAATGGTATTGGACTGTCCCACCTGTATCATGATAATGAAATTGGAGATCAGTTGGAATATGGATGTGACAGCTTCTTCCACTGCTTGTTGTTCCCACAGCAGGCCTGAGACCCTTCTGAGGAGTTAGGAGGGTCCAGAAACTGGGATGGATGTTGGAGTCCTAGGGAGAAGCTGAAATACATAAATGGAACAACCAAAGTGTTGTGTTGGTAGAAGCCAGAACACAGCAGCAGTGCATCAGTTTTGGATATTACTAGGGATTTTCCATTTGTCCACAGCAGTAAGCTTTACAGCGATGCTTACTTTGGTATTAGGAACAAAACCTGCTTCGTTGAAGAGCACCTTATGTTACGTATATCACAGTACTGTCAGTAAGAAGATGTTGCAGGAATGTTTGTTTCTGTTTGCTCTCCAGCCACTGATGGAGAGACACAGGAACAATCAATCCAGACTAAATAAGGAAGTGAATTGAGAGTTGAAGGGGCTCTGATAGATCTTAATTTATTCTTGTAATGAGCGAACTGAAACAGATTAAGGTCACTGTTCATTATGAACAAGAGTGCCCACAAAAGGCTTTAAAGTCGTTTATATAATCCATTTCAGAAGTTAATTTGAATTAATTTTCTGAAATGTCTGCTGGCAGAAAACCCATTATAGTCTCTGTTTGAAGGCTGCAAGCACTCAAAAATAGATCTGCCTGTGCCACAACAGGTAATCATTATGTAGTGACGCTGCAGCATCCCGGTGGGATGCAGGCAGTGCGGTGTTACACCGCGGTGCCACGTCCCCATCGTCTGAGTCTATCCTCTGTGCAAAACCATTGCCTCAAGCCTGCATCAGGGACCAGGGACTCCAGTTAAATCTGATACATTTTAGCTACCTCCTACTCTCAGTGCAGTAATTTACATTTGCTTTAGCCTGCCTCAGATGTGTGGCACTTTCACCCACAGCTGAGAGCAAGTCTTCAGACAGTTTTTCCAGCACTTAAGCCAGCATTACTCAGTGGTTCAGCTGCTGGGTGATGCCAGGTTTCCCAAGGAATGGTTGCACCACCTGGCCAATGAGCTCCAGTTGTCTGGCTCTGTGCCTTGAAGGCTTCCAGTGCTTCCACGTCCTGCCAGTTAGCCCCAGCCTGTAACATTCTGTTGCTGCTGTTGTTCTTATTGGTGACTCAGCCAAGCTTGTTTTGAAAAAGCTGCATCCCCCTTTAACATTCTGAATGGTTGTGAAAAAGGAGGAAAGGCTGAGCGCGTGAGAACTGCTCTGAGCTGGCTGTGATGTTCCTTCTCTAACTCACAGCTGGAGCATCGCACTGGTGCTGTGCCACCCTGCCAGTACCGAAAAACTGAGAAGTTTCTGGCAAACTCCTTCCTCTGCTGCTCAGAGCAGCATGTTTGTTTGGACTTCTCTTCACATTCAGCTCCAGTCTTATATGACTGTTATTAGAGGATTGTGCTTGCCACAGGCACAGTGTTCTCCACCATGATAGGCACTGCCAGGTCATAAAATACTCAGGTACTTAAAGCCTTGCTTGTGAATAAGCAGCTATACTGAGTGAAAGACGTGGAGAGTTATGTGTGGAAATTGTCCAGGAGCTGAAGGCAGTGCAGACTGTGGCTGTCTGCTAATTAAGTTGTTTTTGTTCCTGCAGTACCAGGATGTGTGCTGGCACACAGTCAGCAGCTGCTGCATGCTACTGTGGTCCAGGCTGCTTACTGCCTCTCTGCTAACTAGTTCTCCCAGAGCTTGTGTAGATGATTCTTGTGCTATTCTGAGGACAGCCAAACTTTATCTCACATGTTTTAAGTGTGGAGGTGTTGGTTCTCCGTTCTAGAATAGGTGCTGGCATCTCTGAGCATAGGGCTGTTTTTCATAGTCCTCTGGTGGGGTGACCGAGGCTTAATCTGTCACTTGGACTGGCAATAGCATAAGCTTGTTTGTCCAGCCTTGCTTCTGAGTCTGAGAGTATTTGCTTGCTGAGGCCTTACTGCTCCAGTGTATGGTCTTACGTAGGGAAAAGAAGTGTAAGTGGGAATTCGTTTAAGGATTTTGGAACCGTCTTCATCAAAAGTAGCTTTTCCTCAAAAATAAATCTGTCTTTCCTGAACAGCTAATGAGAGTTGTGTCTGCATGCAGGTCTGGGACATGTATTTCAACAACTTTGAAATAAACATTTGTATTACTTAGTGCTCACAGACCAGTTTGTCACCTCTCTGAGACACTGGAGCCATTTAAAATATTTGCAATGTATTTCAAACTCATCTGCTGTCAGATTGCCTTACGATAGCTTTACTCGCAGTTTGCACTTAAATTTATGAGAATTCCTTTAGATTTTGATGTGTGTGTTTTTTGTTGGAAAAGAGTAAAGTTGAGTAGGCGCCTTCAAGAGAAGCCAGGATTTTTTTTTCCTCTGACTTTTCCACATTATATGCTCGCAGTTCTTTATTTTTAAAACAATCTCCACAGGACAAAAAAGCTCTTAAGTTTTTTTCTGTTCTTTAATGTGGTTTCTCCCAATAACACTACTGGCATAGAGGAGCAGTGTTTTTAATTTCTGGCAGTGTGAGTAATATATATTCATGTCAGGATATAGGTGCCACTAATTATTCCCAGGATTCATTTTTTTTTCTTTTTTTCTTTTTTTTTTTTCCTTGTGGTTATAATTGAAGAACATGAGGAGTGACTACGATGGCCCAGCATGTTTATTGAGTTTGGAAGCTGCTTTGTAAACTCAGATTTGCTGAAGCTGACTTTGGAAAATGAGACTGTCATTTTAGAGATCCTGGAGTGACTGCTGTGCAAATTAGTTGGTGGTAATGATGAAGGGTATGTCTAGGCCTGGTAAGACAGATGACTGGCAGGTCAGGTTCAGCTCAACCAGAAATTTTGGAAGGAAGTTGGCTATGGCGCTCTGGTACCTCTCAAAACAGGATATGAGTGGCACGGAGATGAGAAGAACCAAATCTGAAATCTTTTGACAAAAAATCAATCACTCTGAATTTGAAGTCTGAGAATCAATGTGGCATTTAAGGGTTTTTTAAATTGATGGGTTTTATCATGCTTTGGTATTATTTTAGATTGATGAGAAAAGAAAGATCATTGTAGATGTAGCCCAGAGGTCACCAGTATAATATTGTTGGTGTTGCAGGAGAACAGTCCAAAATGAATCTTGAAGCAAACAATGAAATTAAGCCTAGCAATGAGCTAGGGTTTAAGATTCAAAATAGAAATCGGCGTGCAGCTGAAAATAGTTCTGAGCTGGAAAAATTAATGACACTATAATAAAGCTATCTGGAAACTGAGCTTCCAGGAATCTGTGTAGAGGTGTCTATGTGAAGTGAACAAATGCTGAAAGAGAGTGGAGCAAGGGATTTGTGTTTCCAGTGTAGGTGTCTGTGAAGTATGTGTTATTCAGCTTTTTGAATCCCTGATCAGAGGCACATACTCTGGGTGGAATTTGTTTTGAACTGCATTCTTTGGCAATGCAGTTGACCTTGAGCTAGGCTTCTGATTCCCTTTAGTGTATGTAAACAACCTGCTAAAAGGCCAAACTGTCGATTGGCTTTTTTTAAGCTCTTAATTTGTCACGGAGCGAATGTGAAACCTATGATAGAAAGTAGCAGAATTAGTGTGTGGGTGTCATTGTGCATTAACTGCTGAGTGTTCGCTCAAATGCCAGATAAATCTCGTTCTTGGATTCATTTTTGTTCATAAAACTGTTCTGTGACTTCTTGGATGCTAAAAGATGGGATTGTTTTCTGATTTATCTGGGGTGGCTGGCTAATTATAACAGCTCATTCTTTAAATAGGCCAAGCAGGCTACACCTTAGCTGCTTTCTGTTCTTTGCAGGAGAGTAGATTAATTAATAACAGGAGAATGAAGTGTTAAAATACTTGTTTTTCTTCTGTGAATATAACAGAAGAAAAATAGAAAAATAGAACAGGGGAAAGGAGGAATTCTCAAGTGGTGACTGAACTGTTGATCATTTGTTTGGCCTTGGGATGCATGAGTGTGAACGTCTTGTATGGCGGAGGCAGAGTGCGGCTGACTTTCAGAGGGACTTGAAGTCTGGAAGGATGGACCAGCATAGAAAGGTGTTCAGCAAAGACAAATGCACTCTTGCACACTGGGTGGAAAAAACCAAGCTGGCTGCAAAGGACTGACTACATAGAACCTTTGCAGAGATGGCTGTGGTCCTGATGCACAGGTTGAGTGATACTCAGCACTGTGCCCTGAAAAGCTTGCTATGTGGTGGAGTAAGAGTTACAAGATTTGCAAGAGTGCAGCTGGCAGATCAAGGGAAGTGATTGCTCTGTGCTCGACACTGAGGGTTTCCTCTGGAAGAGTTTCCAGTCTTGCCTTCCTGATCTGTTCCTCCCAGTCTATGCAGGAGGGATGCAGGCAAATTAGGCAGAGTGCTAATGGGGGCTCTAGAGTGTGTGGCCAGCGTGATAAGCCTGAGGACTTGCTTAGGACTGAAGAAGAAAAGATAAGAGCAGGCATGGTTGCTAGCTGAATGGATGCACTACATGAATGAGCCCTTGTTTTCTATAATAGTTCCCTTCCCTGACTGCCTTTGGTGCACAGTGCAAGAACGGAAGGTAGCAGTCACAAACTGCAAGAGAAATCCCAACTGAGTAGAATGATTTTTTTTTTTCCCCACTAAGTGTGTGAGCCCTTGGTGAGATTGCCAAGAGGCTCTGTGCAGTCTTCGTGTTTGGGGACTTCCAGAAGCTGATGGAACAAGGCCCTAAGCAACCTGAAAGTAGCCCTGCCTTGGGCAGCAAGTTGAACAAGATATCTGCAGGCTTCCCTACCAGCCTGATCTGTTCTGTACCTCTTTTGTGACTCTGAGGTGCTGAATGCAGAGGCTTTTGCCCTTCAGCAGTCCAGCGCAGGCATTGAGGGCTGCAGTCGGTAGACAAAAGCTGTATTTTTTCTTAGGCTTAAGTCTTTTCATCCTTACTTGATGTCACATGAGACAGTAAGAATATCAGAGAGATGCCTGTAAAAGCACTAGCCTAAGATGGAATCTGTCCCTACAGTATTTCAGATAATTAAGTTTCAGGATTCACATAACCAGTGATCCTTGTCTCCACCCTCCTGTGCATTCATTGCTCTTGCTTGTTAGGGCTGTTCTCTTTGAACTATATTCTCCTGATGGTAAATGACCTGGCAGGTGTGTGATGGCTAATGTGAATTTCTATATTTTTGTTCTCTTGTCCCACATACAAGTCCTGACCAGAATTCCACTTATTCTAGCAGAACATTTGGGTTGTAAGTAGGAAGGAATTGCATTCAGGTGAGCTCCCAGTGCTCCCAGTGTGTGGTTCGTAATGCATGAGGCACTGAGTAATAGGAATAGCAATATTGAACTACTGGTCAGGTCTGGCAGGTAGCACAGAGTGTGATTCTGGTCTTTGAAATAGGGATAATAAGTAGAACTACAGATTCTGTGAGACATCCCTGATGCATTTTAAGTAACAAGAAGCAAATGTCATTGCCCTACTTGTAAGTAAAACTTGTAGGTACAATAGCAAGCGAACATGAGTTAAAAGAAGAATAACTCTCCCTCTCTTTTCACCTGGCACTGTATATCAAGTTTAATCCTGCATTTTCCTGACAGTTTAACTCTTTTATGGCTGATGTGTTAGAAGAACAGAGTGCTGATGCTCCTGATATCTGTTATGCTAGCACTTTCAGTTTTCTCTGCTTACCATAACAAAATAACATCACCACCACATTATTCTTCACTTTGAATATTGGTTCACACTCTGATATTTTCCATGATGCTCCTGATGGGTGTTGAAGTTAAGATTTAAAAAAAAAACCCTCTTTCTTAGGTATCTGCATTACGTTGCTTTAATCACTGTGATAAAAAAGGAAACGTTCCTGGTCCAAAGTCGCATCTCATGCGCAGTATTGTCAGTGGTAATAAAAATTTAATGAAAGAATTTCTAATATAGTCCAATAGGCTGTGATAAAAATTGCCTTGAGGGGAAAGAAGAGCAGTACAGTATCATCTGAATTCTTCCAGTGTTTTTCCCTATCAACTGTTCTCAATACTTAAAGACTTCTGTGACACTCCACATGCTTTAACTGCTTCGGATTCATGCCTTCTAGCTAATCTTCAAGCCTTATTCTTCAGATACTGATGATTTCTCTAAGCAACAGTTACCACAAAAAGAGAAACGACTGATTTTTTAGTTGTACTACATTGTTCATTTGTTGTCACTTTCAATGCTCCTATGGGTGTATCTGTACTTAAGCAATCAAACAAACAAAAAATAAGCTGAAAAATTGCTTTGTGGGTTCCTGCCTGGAGTGTTACCATACGTAGGCTTTCTCTGCTCTGAAGCGTGCAAATTTAGATTAATGAATTCCTTTCTTTTTATGCCTTAATTTTGCCTCCTGTCCAGTGGTTATCTCACACATTCAGATGTTAATTGTAAGTAAAGTTAGAGGAAAGTTGCTGTGTATTTACAGAGTTACACTGAGTGGTGCCGTAACCTCAGTAGGAGCCAGTAAGCATTACTGAAATAAAAATGGCTGCACTTTTTGTTTTCTCCCAGAACAATGCTGTGGTAATTCTGGAAATATAAAGGATGTCAACTGAATTGAGCACTCATTTGGACAATGTCTTAATGACAGAGCTTAACCATTGTTTTTTTCATTCTGGGTCCAGAATAGCTTAATGCAAGAGTGACTGATGAGAGGTCTTTTTTTACATGGTAATATAAAATGTTGAAATTTGTAAGCTTGAATTTTTTTTATTGAGAAATTACTAACTAATTTTTATTAAGAAATTCCACTAACTAAGGTGGAGGAGAAAATTGAGTGCCAAGTTGAGATGAGCATATTGTACTGAACTGAGGGTAACTGAGAGTAACGGAGGGTAAATCATAGAGGTTAAATTTAAGTATTAATTTTAGTAACTAAAAGATCTTTATTCACCTGAGGAAAAAGAAGAATGTTTGCTCAGCAGTAGGAGTTGACCAGTGGGGGGAAATGTTTTATCTCCAAGCTATCAATTTGTGATCTGTTGCTCGGCACCTAAGAGCCAAGTCAGGGGAAAGCAGTCCATATCAGTGAGTTCCCAAGCTGCATTTCAGGGTGGGAGAGCACAGAGTTTATTGTAGCTCTGCAAATGTTTAGCTAATGAAAATACAAAACTTGTTGAGTAAATCTTAAAATAAGGTGCAGTGGGAGACTGCTGTTTTAGTCTTAGAAGCTATTTAATGCACAGTTTATCACAACTGAAATATTTTCATTTCTTGCAACCGTACAGTGAAATCCCAATAGAATCGACTCAGCCTCCATCCTTCCTGCATGGATATATTGGGGAACATACTATTTACTCCCTCTTTTTGTCTTCTGATCTTTTTAAGGACAAGCATGCTTGGGCTCTTTCATCAGGGCTGTTAGTAGCTCAGCATGCAACCTTGGAAGTGATTTGGCATCTGTATGGGTGGAATTTATAAAATAAGGTGCTTAAAGTTAGACACATTGATATCAACAACTTGTAGGCTAGCAGGTGTAAGGGCTTGTTAGAAAAAGATTCCTGCTATGTTTTGTTTGTTTGGTTGGTTGTTTTTTTTTTTACCTTTTTGACAGATAAACATTTCTGAAATCTTCGTGCAGAGGAAGCATGTAAAGAAACATTATTTAATTTACTTCTGTTGTATTTTCCCTGAAGATAAACAAATTTTGGTCTTGAACTCATTAGATCAGCGAGTGATAGGCTTAAAAACAAAACAGAACAAAGCTATTTTGGAAGTGTTTATTCCTACAGCACTGGAGTGTAAGGTGGAGCCCAGTACTTCAGAGCATAGGGCAATGAAAAAGGGGGGAGGTATTTCAGAAGGAACTAGAAGAATTTGGAGCAACTAGATGCCTTGGTAGCTGATAAGCAGTAATCAGGAAGCAGTCCACGTTTTTACTGCCATGTGTGAGAGAATTATGAAAGGTTGCTCGTTATTGGCCCTGGTTCATGTGTTTCTTTTCTTCAGCACTTGTTCTTCACCACCAGAAGTATTGCAGGTTTTATATCTTTGTTTATGCCTTACCAAATTTGAATGCCATGCACATCAATTAATGTTTTTAAAACACTGAGATCATCAAATGAAATGGACGTGCAAGAATTTCAAGTGATGTCTGAAGGAGGAGGAAGGTCTTTAGCTACAGAGATCCAGTTTTCTGCTGTTGGTCCAAAGCCCTCTCACAATGCACGTATCTACAGGCTGCTGCACTGGATTCTGGAGATGTCTGCCTATTAGTAGTTCTGTGTTAATATAGGCCTCATTTAAAGCCTTGTGACAGCTTACAAAATGCTCTAGGATACAGTGGGATGAAAGGTACATAAATACATGTAAAATGTTATAATTAGGATGCGTTAGCAATGCACAAGGAAGGAGGGTTTGCCTGGCTACGTTTTATGTCTATAAGGCTTAGTTACTCTGGAACACAGGATGCATGGCATAACTCTTGTTCCAAGCAGTTACACTTGTAAACAATTGCTATGCACAAGCACTGAGGAAGATATTGTAAATTGGTTTCTGCTGGGAGACAGAGTCATTGGCAGAGATGCACTGACTTCACAGGATGGAGAAACATTCTGGAAGAGTCACCACAGGCAGCAGTAAATGAGAAGGAGAGTAACTAGAGATCAGCAGGGCCAGACCAGGCTGGAAGGTGAGGGAAATTGGTGGTGCAGAGAGGAAGAATGAGCTTGTGATTTCCATCTGAGATCTGTTGGTTCTCTTGCTAGCTCTTACAAAGCAGCTCTGGTGACAAACCTGTGTCATCTCCTGCGTATTCTGGTATATGTGGGTCTTGGAGTGAGGAGAAATAAGGAGAAAAGCTATGAAGGAACAAGGTAAGTTAATTTCCTTATAGTAAGAGCTAATTGGTCTTCTTTAAAATGTCTTCTTTTTTTCTTTTTTTTTTTTTTTTTTTTATTTTAATTCTCAAGACAGAGGGCTGGGATTGGGATTCCTGAGGCTGACTCAATTCCTAAATTGAGCGTAGAGTTTTGTGGTTCTGAGCAGATCATTTAAGATGATATCTCAATAGGGATAAAATCTTCCAGGAAGCAGGTTGAGCTAATATAATCAGTGTTGTCGAGAAAGAACTGCTTTGGAAACTTGAAGGAGTGGTAATGATGCCTTGTGTGTCTCCCACCAAACACAACAGGTGCCTTGTGAATCTGTGGCTGTCTGAAATGTCTCATAACATTCTTGGTTAACACGTTTACTGATAGTAGTAGATAGCTTGTGATTCTGGGAGCTTCTGTTTGGGTTACATGAAGTCTGGAGTGGGGAAAAAGGCACTAAAAGAAATTCTAAATCACGTAAGTGTGCTCTTCAACATAACAGTTTTCAAATTGTTGGTCTGTGTGATGGAGTCCCTGAGAACATTGTTGCCTTTCTGTTCTTTTGGCATGGCCTTTGCAGCACAGGGATTGATTATGCTCAATCAATCTGTATATCTCAATACTGTATGGATGGAGTACGCTAAATCCAGTGAAATTGCTGGAGAGCTAATAGTCAGCAAGTCTCTCCTGAGCTTTAATAGCAAACAAAAACTGCCTCTTTGCTGAGAGTGACAGACTGCAGTAGTTCAGAGTCTTGTCACTTGGTGAGAGTGTTTATGGCAGTAGGCTCCAGAGTTTTTGGAGGTTGGACCTCCAGCATGAGAACACAGTGTGTGAGAACCAATCTCTTCACACATGGGTACTAAATTATCCCTAAATGTAACATACATTGACACGTAATCAACTTATATTACAGAGGAGATATGTACATATGTGCATAGCTATACAGAAAACTTAATAATGGCTCAAATATAACATCTAATGCTATAGCTACTAATAATACACAACTAGTATGAGTATGATGACTTGCACAATATGTAGATGTATACTGAATCATTCTCAACTTCCTTCTTTCATCTCTTTACCGAAGCCAGAATGATACAGTTGTGGTTAGCTGTGTAAGCTGCAGTGGTGTAGCCCAGGAATTTGCCTCTTGAAGAGGGCAGAAGAACTTGTTTCCCATAGACTCATAGAGAACACAACTGTTCTGGAGACAGGGACACAGTAAGTTGAGTCTAGGAGCAGAGTAGCCATAAGTGTGTGCTGAAGGTCAACGCTTTCTGTGCTTTCATTTCTCTTTTGTCTGTAGAAAAGACAAAGTAATTGTGTCTGCCTACCACATCAAAGTGATAGTAATGATAATTAAAGTATGGAGTGCTTTGATTATTAAAAAGAAAGGTGAGGGTGGCTGGAGAGAAAGCAGTATTTCTGTGAGCTAATCATCTTCTGTCAGGCACACTGAAGTCCAAATGCAGCATACTCCCTGTCCTGCACTATTTTTAATTTGGCAGCAAATAAATGTGTAAGGCCAGAGGAGGAGGATGCCAGACTGAGAATAAAGGAAGACAGAGACCAGATTCCATGTCAGTGTTTACATCTGTCTGTGCGTCTGTATGAGTGTGTGGTTTTAATACTCTGGTTGAGAAGATGACAGTTCAGCGTGGAGAAAATGAAGTCAGGAGTTCAGGAAATTCAGGATTTAATGATCAAAGCAGAGAATTGAAAGTGGTTGGGCAAAATTTGGATGTAGTAGCTTTCACCCAGGAAACCAGAACGTATTTATTTTGTATATTTCTGACATCTTTTCATACATGCTTAGAAGAGAAAAATGTGGGGGCTTTGCCTTTTTTTTTTCAATTTATTTTTTGGTCATTTAAAGTAAAACCTTAGGGCAAAAAATGGGATTCTTTTTCAGCACCATTTCTTAGCCCATAATAATGTACAGAGTACAACAGGTGTGTTCTGGAGGGGACTTCGGGTTGAAAGTTTTCAGCTGCTGCACCTTGTGTTTGCCTGCTCGCTTCCAATGGGTTACAGCTGCTCTGTCCTTCCCTCTCACTTCATTTCAGGGAATAAAACTCAAAGATGCTAACCAGTGTGTTAGCAGAGGAAAAAAGAGAATGCGTGGTTTAGGTGGTATAGGTGGAAACTGAAGGTATGGAAGCAGTTAAGAAAGACAGCTTTAAGCTTTGATAGACAAGCTAAAAGACACAGAGAGGAACTTGGAAAGCTGACAAATGGAAAGGAACTGAAAGTATTTCTGGCAGTGGTGTTCTGAGGAGGATGTTACATGCAGGTAGGGCAGGCCTGATGGATGTTGACGATGTTGGACACGAATTTGTCAGGAAAAAAAGATGTATTAATTCTGCTGCTTACGGAACACTCTGTGCAGCTGCATGGAAGGAAATGCCTGGAAGTTTACACTTGCAGTCAGCCTAATTACTTATGTCCGGGTGGGACGTTGTGGGAACCTGGGGAAGATGCATGGGACTTTGGCTAGGATTGCTGTGTTTATGGAAAGTGTTAAAACAGTGTCTCTTTGATCCCCGCCTGACTGTTCTATTTAGGTGCAGTATATTCAAAAAGGAAGAACAGTGGAGTGAAGATGAGACACAGAGTAAAATAGAAGCGAAACAGTTGTAGGATAAAAGTAAGGCTGCTTGCAGTTTGCCTTTGTGGCAATCTAGGATCCCTTTGCATGCATGAAAAAGCAAGTTGTCAGTAACATCAGCTGCTTTGAGATGGTTCATACATTGAAATATTCCACTATTTGAAGGACAACATACCCTGGTCTTGATGATGAATTGAACATCTAGAGGAAAATACTCACTCTTCCTTTAAACTGTTTGGGAACATGGACACACCTATTTTGCTAGGGCCGCTCCCTTTAGTGCTGCTCAACCCAGGAAATATTAGGAGTGAAGCCATAAAGTGAGCCATCTCTGAAGGATCTCTGCTGTTTCTCTGGCTTTATATCTGCACAGTGGAAGGTGTAGCTTCTGAGCTCCAGAAACTTTACTGCTTGAGAACACCAATGGAACTAGAAATTCATCAGAACTCCGCAAATGGCAAAGGTTTGTTCTGGGCTATAGCTCTGCTATGTAAATCTCTACTGATAAATTACATAGGTTTATGTAATTGCATATGTAATTACATACACTGACAGGACATTGGTTGTTGGCTTTTAGTAGGAAAACAGTTCTGTTGGACTGAAATTTGCATGTTTCTTGGTAATTTTGTTCTTTTTCTTTACTGGTTGAGCAGTTAAACGCCTCCCAGTCTGGTGTATTTTATGAATGGTGGACTTTGTTACGTGGCTGAACAATGTGTGCATGTGTCCATGTGCTTCTCCTCTGGAGTGGATTTTTCAGTGTGAAGAGTGGAACTTGGTGGAATGAAACAGACTTGGTGAGCTCTGACCCCACGTGTGTGCTTGTGGGAAGCTCTTCACTTCTGTTTTGCAGTTTTTCTTCCTTCTAGGTAAAGGTGATGACAGCAGGTTATTGCAGTGAAGTAGGTTTTGTATAGGGAGGTTCGAATGCTCTTTTGTAGTGGAAGGTGGCAGTTCAACGTATTGTTAATTAATGCTTTGAGTGAAAAGCTGATAACTTGATCTGTGCTATTGAGGGCAGCTTGCTTTGGAATTTATCCTGAGGAAACATTGCTGTACAATCCGTGACTTACTAAGAACACCTATGAGACTTTTTGGCTTTCCTGCAACTGTCTGTCACTCCTATTTGCTTTTGCAGAGGGCAGGCAGCAGGATGTTGAGCAGCTGTTGCTGGTAAGCTGTTTCCTTGTTAAAAGGTGCTGCAGGTAGGATGGAACAGCTCAGACTGCTGGCATGCAGCAGCTTGCAGGGAGCAAGTAGATAAAGTATTTTGCTTCTAAACACCAAAAGGACATTGAGCGCACTTTTGGTGGTAATTTGCAACCAAGGGATAAAAAAGTGAATTCTCTGCATCCAAGAGGCTGCAAATCTTAATTCATTTCTTAGCCATTTCTCTGTTTTAATACCAGTCTTAGAAAAAGGTGATGGAAGAGGCATCATTATAAAAAGATATATTTAACTTTCTTAGTAACTTGAGTGTAGGTAGTTGCTTGCTCTGTTACGCTTGGACAGACTCACAAACCTCCCAGGACCCCATTTGACTTCAGAGATAAAAGCTGGAAGAAGTAAAAGGTTAATTTTTTTCTTCATGTTGTCTAATCCAATACTCATTTCTTTAAAATAACATCTCACAGAGCTCTGAAAACTACCAACTTAAAAAAAAAAAAAAAAAAGTTACAAAATAAAAGATGTCCGAACTCTCTACCTGTTTATAACAACTGTTTCTAACAACAAAAGGAAATGTTTTCCGTTGCTAATTAGTCTTTGTAGGCCAAACACTTAACCTAATGTTGAGTTAGATGTAACAGTTCTATTTCTTTTGTCTCTCAATGTTTACTGAATTAGGTGTACAAAATTGCTTTTTCCTCATTATTTCTACACAATTTTATTTCTGAATTCTATTTCAGACTGATTACAAGAATGAATCCCCACAGAAGTGCAAATTGATAGCGTTTGTTTAAAATTGGCTATTTCTGTGTTGCTGTGATGTGGAAAAGTGCCATGTCATTACGTGAGCGTACTGATGAAATGAGCATCTGTCCAAGCCCAGTGGGGATTGGTTCTAGTGAGGTTAGGCTGAGTGTATCATTGTCCACTTCCTGAGCAGATCCATGGAGAACGGGGCAAGTCTTACTCATATCTCTGCCTGCTTTGGCTAGCATGGACGTCTTATGTAAATTCAGAAATCACTTCTCCCTGTTGAGGTCCTAGCAGATAAAGCCCTGACTACCACACTGACAATGCACAGGAGGGAAGATGGATGGATGATTTCTCCCTGCTGCTTTAAGTATTGGTGCTTTCTGTTCCCTAGCAGTAGGAGGAAGTTGAGAGTCTAGTCCACTGGAAATCTTACACAGAGAGAGAAGCTTTCTGAGATACATGTTTGTCATTTCATTGAAGACATCTTGTTTTGTTTTGCTTTATTGTTGTTGGGGTTTTTTTGTGTTTTTTTTTTTCTTTTTTTTTTTCTTTTTTTTTGCTGGCTTTCAGGTTCTACAACAGCGATCCACTGATTCTTTGCCAGGTGTCCATTTTGAGTTGGAAGGCCTGACATCACTCTGATCATAATCCAGTAAGCAGCTGGAGAACTGATTTATTTATTTATTTTAAACTACTTCATATCGAATAATTAATATATTGAATCTAAGATTTTGATTAATCTTGGGATTAACTGAAAAGGTTTGGATTCTTTGGGAAGGCTAAGTGTGTGTGGGGGAGAAATCAATAAGAGAAAACCTCTCCAAAACAATAGGTTATCTTCTAGTTTGTTTATAGATAAAAATGAAATAACTAAAAGCTGCCAGCTAGTTTCAGTTGGAAAATATGCACAACATATGTTTATAACATAAGGTTCTCTACTGCAAAATCTTGTGCTGGTCAGCACTCTTTTAACTGATTCATCTGAAAATATTGCTCAGTGCTGCTTGAAGTGTTTGATCAATCAGTTTTCATTAGCACAGCCTGACAGGTTGGCTGACATGCTTACTTTCTTTAGTAGATGTTCTTGTTATTTTCTTCTATTCTCAGTTACAGAACTATTCCCATATCATACCAGAGCAAGATGTAGAGTGTAAATACCAGGAGTGATGAAGCTGAATTTGAAAAGTTTATACAGGGGAAAAGGATCTTCTGTCACTAATGCATGTCAGTGAAAAAGCTGTCTATTAAACCAGTACCACAGTAGTAATGTTGTTAATATCAACACAAATAAACTAAACTATGTGCTAAACTAAGGGAGTGTCTGCAAAAACTAAAAGCACAAAACCTACACCAAAACAAACAGAAAACTCTGATATGTGCTAGTAATAGCTGGTTGCACTCTACATGAACTGAAGGATTGGACCTCCCTTTGTGGGGTAACTGTCTAGGTGCCATGTCTGCTGTACTGTACACAATAGGAAGTACAGAGAATCTGTGATGAGCAAGAATGCAGCAGTAGATTGTCTCTCGAAGATGACAAGGGGCATCTTGACTTTAAATTGAGTTTTAGTTACAGGGTTGTTTTTTTTTCTGTTTGTTTGGTTTTGTTTGTTTGTTTTTTGATAAACCCTTTTGATGAGAGTTAACTTGCTGGAACAACTGTTTTATGTTGGTTTTTTTAGTGGCCTAAGACTTACATGACCTTAACTGCCAAAAAAAGCAAACAGCAAACCTCAGTAGATGGCACACAGTCAAGCAGTGGCAGGATAAGATCAAGAACTTACTGCTATAGAAATGCTGCTCTAAATCATTGTTGCAAATATAATATGGTACATATTAATCAGACAATCAGCATTGTGGTCTTTAGATTCTTTGTAGCTGTTCCAGTTAACTCATTCACCTTTCCTGTAGTTTGTAACACTACTAGTACAATTTTTTCAATATCGTAAGACTTTGTTTCCTGTCTTTTATTTCAAAATGTTAAGCTTGCTAGATGTCCAATGCCCTGCACTTCCATTGTGGGATCGAGGCTCTTGATTTAGTCCTATCTTTGAATAGCTCTCCCAGAGGTTGATAGGCATGGCTGCACAGTGTTGTATGTGTCAGGGAAATGCTGTGCTGTATCTATCTTCAAGTCAGGGGCACGTTTCTCCATTTTAATGTCCTGACAGTTTAATATGTTTCTGGGACTGTTGCTTTTTCTGCTGGTGGTTACGGATGTAATTTCAGCAAAGATTCCTCTTAACTGTCTTGATTACAAAAATAAAGAAAGTAGACCAAATGAGCCCGTCAGATACCCAGGAGAACCAAAACCTCAGTTTGCCAAGTACAAATAGTTATGTTTTATGTTACACATCATTTCATGTCATGAATAAGTTGAACTAAATTCCAGCTCTTTTCCCTGCGTACTTTCAGAAGTGCCCAGGCCTGGTGGCTGCTGTGAGCCCGTGTGAGAAGGCAGCAGCTGATGGGGCCTCACTGTGCTTACCTGGCAGTTTATGCATTTTCGACATGGCTTGATCACTTGCGTGTGCACAGCTGATTTGTTAACCAGAAGATAGTGCTGACCATAAGAGGAAGGGTTCAGTGGTGCTGTAGGATTTATTTAATTACAAAGCAAAGATTAGTCAACACAGCATGTTTAAAGCTGCTTTTAATAGGAGTGCTGGCAGCGGATGAACTGATCTGATGTCATTTCTGGCATCCCGGAGCAGTGCCACACGTTGTTAAATTGAACCTCTATTCTTAGTTTTATTTTTGATAGACACAGACAAAAACTTTGCAGCAGCTCCTGTTAGTTAACTAAATTAACCTTTGTAGCAGGAAGAGGGAATGAATCCCATTCAGTGCTTTGCTGGAGCTAGTGGAGGGCAGTATGACTGCAGAAGTTGTCTGTTTAGAGTTGTGCTGCACTCCAAATGGGGCTGTGGTGTTGGAAACCCTGGGAGTTACATGCAGCAACAGAAATACATATGTTGCTCTGAAAGTAATGCCTCCTATTTATTTGCATGGAAACTACAGCAGCTACAGAAAGCACAATCACATTGTTTGATAGAGCAAATTCCCAGCACAAATTCTCAGCTACTAAACACTATTTTACTGTTTGTCAACACAGTCACCTATGCATGTTTACCAATATCTATGCATGTTTACCAATATCTATGCATATTTACCAGTGATGAACAAGAGCCTGTGTGCCATGCTCGTTAAAATCTGCACCAGTGGAGGTGACCCACTGTCACCACTGCTGAAACGCACCATCCACCACCTCAGTGTGCTCACATCTGCTGTTTGGTATCCATGAGCATTCAGCAAGCATCAGTGGCTGTCAGTGGGTGCCATCTTTTCCACATGGAGCAATTGAGTGTCACACCTTTGCTTCATGTACACTTCAGTGTCAGACATCATTCTGCCAGGCTGCCCCTCTGCTGCCATCTGTCACAAGGCAACAAAATGTAACAGGATATTGGTGGGAAGGTTCAACCTCTGCTGCCATACCATCAACATCTGCCTCTGATGTCATGGACCAACATCATAACATAGGAGGCATTACCTTAGGAGCATCCCCTCATGCTTAAAGCTGTTTGTGATGATGTGCTGGCTCTGTACCTGCAGTAGGAGGTCTGTGGCTTGGAGAGAATGGGAGATTTCCAGCAAAGATGTTCAGGAAGTTCTGTGGTGATTTTTTTTTTTCTGTTTTTCTATTTTTTTTCTGTTTTTTTTCTAATTCAGGTTCTGTGTTCAATGTTTGAATAAGTTTGCTGTGCATATTTCTGTAACCACATGACTAGTAAGAAGAGAGAGTATGATGATACCCAGTTTATTTTAGAACATGACGTGAAGAGTGCTGGTTTCTTTGATGTCATGCCTATGGCACATCACACTTCAAACAGATACAGGAAACAAATACAAGGATTGAAAGAAGGCCAGGGTTACAGCTTTGATCTCTTTCCTTCCCAACCTATTTCTCTGTCAGTTACTATGAAATCTGCATTGTGGAGAGAGCATTACAGAGTTTCTCTTCTCAGCTGGAAGAAAAATGTCAAAGTGCAAATAAGGTAAAGGAAAGAGTCTGGTTAAAGGAGTTATGTTTGTCTTCAGTGCCTTCCCTCAATTGATTTGTTATTGTCTGAAAAAGCAAAATGAATATAAAATACAATGCTGTGCTATGTCAATGAACCATTTCTAACTCTTGGGACCTTCAGCTAATACAGTGAAGTTTCAAATCTTTAATCTATTTTGATTGTTTCTTTTAAGTGGTTTTTTACAGGCTGAAGCATTGCATAGCAATGACCACAAATGATCAGAAAGTAATTAAATATATATATATATTTTTTCCCACTGCACTTATTTGCATCTCAGAAATCAGCCTGAATAAAAATACCTAAACACTATTGAGGTCTAAAAAAAAAAAAAAAAACCAACAGAAAAAAAACCAACACAAAACAAGTAACTTCCTACTGAAAATCTGAAGGCATGCCAGCTTCTGCCTGGATCCTCTCTGTTAATTATTCCCTAGAGTGGTTTAGGCAGCATCTCTTTAACTTCAAGCATACTGCATGGCCGCAGGAAAGTCAGGGGATTATTTATAAGGCTGGAGGTACGTGAGTGCTTGAATAGTGCTGCTGAGTCACTTGCTCAATTTACAGAGTCTTAGGGGTGCCGCAGTTTTAATATTTGTATTTCATATGGCTCTGGCCATATCCTGCCTGCAAAATGATGTCAGTTGTCAGCAATTACAGCTGTTGTTTTTCTACCTCTATGTAAAAAGGATAACTTCTGCTGTAAGAATGTACGTTGCAGTGTTCTTGATGTTATGGATCAATAAAATTGTCTTTAGTTGTTCTGCCAGAAAATAAGATGCTGAGCCACCTTATCTTACAAAAATACAATAGGCTGATCCATTAATGCACACACTGATGTTTTATGTCTAAAAAACAGTCAAAGATGGAGATTTTTTTTTCCATGACTAGTTGAAATAAACATTTGAATTGATAAAGTAAGGCAAAAGCCTTGGTTAAATTGTGCCTTTTGTCTTAATTCAATTGTCTGCTCTCTTGTCCCAGCAAGCACAGTACCAGTGACTTTGCTCGTTTTGAGCAGGATGACTTAACTAAAAATGGAATTCTCAGATCAGAGAAAATGTACAGAAATATTATGTTTGCCTTATCTGGTAAGAGAATTCTCCAGGGAAATGAGCACTTCTGGTGTTAAATAATGGTTGCAATCTATTGAAAAATCATTAAGAAATGTAGTAATTAAATTGGAAGGTAATTAAGTTCAAGGAAAGCACTCAGCTATGCTTTGTGTGACCTCCTTTTTTAATGCTGTCCAAATACTTCCTAACATTTTTATTATCTGTGCTACTTGTGTAATTTCCACTGTCTGACTGCTGCAATCTTTACCGTACCCAATGCTGCAGGTGCCTGTAGGGACAGGGAGCAACGCAGGGAGCAACGCAGGGAGCAACGCAGGGAGCAAC